>NC_056750.1:697057893-697070393 GCF_019279795.1 Protopterus annectens
ATATATCAATGTGTTCTTTATAGGAATACAGAAGTAGTAGAGGATTAGTTAGGTTAGCTCATACCATAGTAAATCTCTGAGCAAAAGAAAGTTTTTAGCTTATGAGCTAGGTTGGCGCACACACACACACACACACACACACACACACACACACACACACACACACACATATTCCAACATAAAAGAACACTTAAATGTTTAGAAACATCAATCTTGATATTACTTTTTCATTTTAATTAAGAATTGTTATCCACTGATTTTCATCTTCAAATGAAGTACTATTTTATTTCACATATAAATCTGAAAATTCTGAAAATAAATCAACTCCAAAAGAAGTATCCATTGCTTGTCAATGTAAATGGAGATTCTAGGTATGTACTGAAACCCTTGTTATCAAATTCCAGTTTTAATTTATATATAGACATAACTTATACAGGAATTCATATATGCAATATTTTCTTACACGTAATATTAAACTTTTCAACTTTTTTCCTCCTTTCAAGGGTTGGTTTAAATAATTATTTAGGTATTGCTTTTTGATGTTTATTTTTTTAACAAGAAACATCTTTATTAAATTAATACATATGACATAGATGATCGTAAATTTATAGAAATGAAAACAAACCACATTGACATAATTGTAGTTGCCAACATTATACATCACTTACAATCTCTCCAGCCATTGCCAGTCAAACATTACATAACTCATTCATATATTTCCATCTTTTAAACTCATTCTTTCTCTGGATGTATTTTTCCCACAATTCCCATTTTTTTCCAATGTAATTTGCTCCTACCCTTTTCTAAAGATCCCAATTCCAGTTACTTTATCTCTGTTAATATAGTCACTACTTCTAGTAAATTTGTTTTAGACATTGATTTCCATTTTCTAGTAATTTTTTTGTTTGTTTGTTTTTTTGTTTTTTGGCAGCCAATGTAACTAGACTCAGCAAGGCCTTACTATATCCAGTCAATTCTGATTCTGTATCATAGCTCAAAAAATAATTTCCTTAGTTACACCAATGTTGTCAGCCAGTATCTCTGACGGAGTAGCTTGCAGGAAATATTTGAAGTCTGTCAACTCATTACACTCCCAGAAAATACGTTCATTTACCTCTTTCTTCTCCATCAGACCTCCAACATTTGCTGTCTACCTGAGGAAAAATTCTTTGGCGTCTACTTGAAGTATAAAAATACCTATGTAAACACTTTCAAGCAAAGATCCTAATTCTTCTACACTTTTTTGCATACATATATCCCAGATTGCTTCTTTGTGAATTGCTTATCCAATCTCTCTTTCCAGTCTTTTCTAACCTCCTCTGATTGATTCATATAGTTATAATTCAATACTTTTTTATGCTCTACTAATTATTTCTTTTATAACAGAAAAAAGAAGTTATGTACCTACCATAACGTTCCATGTTAGTTGTCCTTCATCTCGCCTTCCTTCTTGCTGGATGGGTTCGGAGCCGATCCTCCGCTCCAACTCGGCCACTTACTATAGCTCGAGAGCTCTTTACTGGCTCAAGGCTACCCCTTATCCCAGAAGGCCCAGCGTCAGCTACCCAGATCTCATTTGATATAGCTTGCACTAGACATAATTATAAAAGATAATCCCTTAATAAACCTGATATACAGTTAATTGTCATGGTTTTGGTTGAGACGCAACTAATAACAAAACAACTTAGCCAGTGAAACCATTGAGAAACTCCTCTCAATCCTCGAGGAAGGAAAGAAGGCGAGATGAAGGACAACTAATATGGAAAGTTATGGTAGGTACATAACTTCATTATGTTAAGTTGTCCAAGCTCGCCTTTATTCTTGCTGGATGGGACAGCGTCCCTAGCACCTCAATCCTGGGTGGCTCATTGGAACTGACTCTTTAGAACCGTGGAACCAAAGGAAGCTCTGCCCCGGGAGACCACATCTACTTTGTAATGAGAAATGAATGTATGAGGATCTGCCCAAGTAGCTGCTGCACAAATTGAATCTATGGGCAATCTAGATTGAAATGCTACCAAAGTATCTACTGACCTGGTTGAATGACCTTTGGGTTTTGTTGGAAGATCTTTTTGTCGCAAGTGGTAGATATGGACTATGGTGTCCGATAATCATTTTGACAATGTTACTTTAGAAACTGGAAGGCCTTGTTTGTTGTTAGCAAATGAAAGGAACAAGGGATCTGATTTTCTCATTTCTTTAGTTCTATGGAGATAGAAACGCAGTTGTATATCCACATCCATTTGGTGTAATCTGTATTCTGCCTTGTTGGAATGATTAGGGAAAACGACAGGGAGTTCAATGGAATGATTCAAATTGTGGTCTGAACAAACTTTAGGTAGAAAAAAATGGGTTAGTTCTCAGGGAAACCCTGTCTTTGTGAAAAACTAGGTATGGAGGGTGAACACATAGTGCATGAAGTTCTGAAACACATCTGGCAGAAGTAATAGCAACTAAGAAAAGAGTTTTCCAAGAGAGAAACTTCAAGGAACATGATGCTGCTGGTTCAAAGGGTGGCAATATCAAGGAGGCAAGAAACAAATTGAGATCCCAAGGTGGAAGTGGCTCTTTCACTGGGGGTCTAAGTAGAGATGTACCTCTCATGAAGGCCTTACAGAGTTTGTGAGACATTATGCTGGAGTTAGAAACTCCGACATGAAAATTTGAAATGGCAGCCAGTTGTACTCTGATGGTAGCAGCTGCTGCACCAGAATGAAACAGTTTTGCTAGGAAGTCCAAAATCTTGTGTACAGGAGCTGTAAAAGGATCTAAATTCCTGGATTCTGCCCAGTAAGAGAATCTTTTCCATTTGCTAGCATAGACTTTCCTTGCATTTGTTTTATGGGAGGAAACAATAATGTCACGCATTGCTGGGGTAATATTGGGGAGCCTGGCTAGGACTGGAAGTGGAGTAACCAAGCTGTGAGCTTGAGAGATTGGAGGGATTGGTGTAGCCCACCTGATTGATGAATCAAGAGGTCCGGTACTGGGTCCATAATCCAAGGCTGGGCTAGAAGGTGGTGGTGAAGGAACAGAAACCAAATCTGTCGAGGCCAGTAGGGGGTAATGAGGATCATTTTGCAACCCAATGATTTTGCTTTCTGAATGACTTTTGGTATTATGGGGAAGGGGGGAAATGCATAAAGGAGTCCCTGAGGCCATTCATGGACTAGAGCATCCCTGGGTGTCTGACCTTGTGGAGGAACAAGGGAGAAGTAGCTGCTGCATTTGTTGTTGAAGGGAGAGGCAAAGAGATTGCAGCAAGGCTGGCCCCATTTGCGGAAAATAAGATCCACAATTTCCTGTTTCAGAGACCACTCGTGAGGCATGAGGATAGCCCTGCTCAGCCAGTCCGCTATTACGTTGGATGTCTCAGGGATATGCATTGCTATCAGAAAACGTTGGGAGGAAATCGCACATTGCCACAGTCTGAGGGCCTCTCGGCATAAGGGGTAAGACCTGGTTCTTCCCTGTTTGTTGATATACCAAACCACTGACATGTTGTCCATCTGTATTGCAATAGTCCTGGCAGGGATAGAGTCTTGAAGAACTTGCAACACTAGGAGCACCACTCTCATCTCCAGGACGTTGATGTGCAAGTGGTTCTCGTGAGGTTGCCAAGTGCCTTGGACTGTCTTCCCTAGATAATGTCCCCCCAACCCTATCAGGGAAGCTTCTGTGGTCACTGTGGTGACTGGACGGGGTTCCATGAAAGGTCTGCCATAAGAAACTAGTGGGAAGACCATCCACCAGGAAAGGTGTCTTTTTCAAGATTCTGTAATTAGCATCATGTGAGACATGGGTAATTCCTGGAAGGACCATTTTGTGAAAAGAAGCCACTGAAGGATTCTCATGTGAAAGTGTGCTAAGGGAACTAGACGAATTGCTGCTGCCATGGACCCTAGAGCTTGAAGGACATATTTTACTTGAATTCTTTTGCTCTTCAGGAGAAGTGACACCTGTTTTAGAATAATAGGAACTCTTTCCTGAGGCAATTTTACAATCATTTTTCTTGTGTCTAGCTCTGCTCCTATGTATGTAATAGATTGACAGGGAAACAAGGCAGATTTTTCTTAGTTTCTTGTGATGCCCAGTTGAGCACAGGATGTGATGGTGTAATCTCGTGCTTCTATAAGTTGTTTCCTGGTGGTAGCACTGAGGAGCCAGTTGTCCCGATAAGGAAACACCTGGAATCCTTGATGTCTCAGGTGAGCCGTGACTACTGCCATGCATTTGGTGAACACCCTGGGAGCTGTGGTGAGACCAAAGGGCAGCGCCCTGAATTGGTAATGACTGGCCCCTAGCCAGAAGCGTAGAAATCTCCTGGACTGTCTGTCCATTTTTATATGATAGTATGCGTCCTGAAGATCTATGGAGCACATCCAATTGTCCTGACCCAGAAAAGGGAGAATGGACTGCAGTGTTACCATCCAGAACTTTTCTTTTTGTACAGATTTGTTTAACCTGCTGAGAGCCAGAATTGGTCTCCAGTCCCCTGTCTTTTTGGGCACTAAAAAGAATTTTTAGTAAGCTCCGGATCCTACTTGGTCTGCGGGGACTTCCTGGATGGCTCTTTTTTCCTAGCAGTCTTGAAACTTCTGTGACTGCCTGATCCCTTAGATTGGGTGGAACATCTGGGATGGATATTTTTGAAACAAAAGGGGGTTGATGAAAGGAAATCTTGTAACCACTGGATATAATGGCTAGTACCCATTTGTGTTTTGTAATATTTTGCCAGGCGATTGGGTACAATGAAAGCCTCCCCCCGACTGCCTCCAGAGTTGAGCAGTCGGGCATCCCTTCAGGGATGTTGATAGGGTTTGGAAGAGAATGTATCTCTGTCACCCTGATTTTGCAGACCCCCTCTGCCACAAGGGCGGCTTCTGCCATTGTTATTACCCCCCCTGCCCCTGGGGAAAAATTCACCACGTGCATCAGGCAAGGGTCCCTGGGATTTCTGAAACCACATCTTTCCACCCTTCTGACCCTTTGGGTATGGTCTGGTAGGATTGGAAAAATGGACTCCAACATCAGAGAGCATCTTGCCTTCCTGCTGGCACCTTGTAAGCATGTCTTTCACCTGAGGCCCAAAGAGAGTGGAGCCATCAAAGGGGGTATTGGTGAAGGACGCTCTAAAAGGTTCTGCAAACTGACATAGCCACAGCCAAGAATGTCTCCTAAGGGCCACTCCTGTTCCTGCAGCTCTACTCGCTCCATCAGCTGTGTATGAAATAAGCCTCATGGAGGAGTTGACTATTGAATTTAGAGTCGCCAGCTGGGTAGCTACCTTGGCTGAAGCTCCCTCAGCTGTGGGATCTTGTAGAGTATCTCCAAGGTCTTTTAGGAGATCCTCTGAAGCCTAGTAAAATGGGAAAGCTAGTTCAGGGACCTAAGGGAGAAGGTCGCTCATGAAAGCATTCACTTCCCATATATGTCCATCATACAAGAGTCTTTATTATATGATGACCAATCCTGTACTACAATTGCACCCCCTTTGTCTGCTGATAGTATTACACATTTCTTATTGTTAGCCATTTCAACTATAGTGTCCATCTCCTTCCTGGACACACTGTTCTGTTTGACGTGGGTATCCTTGAAATTGAAGTGTAAATCTTTGAGAGTAGAGTTGTAGAACATGGATACAATCAGATTCATTGGTGGCATGAATGTTGATTTATGATATGTGAATCTGGCATCATTATCTGTATTGCCTTCTGTCTGAAAAAACAATTTTAAGTTAAGTAATCTACAGAACTCAGAAATATCATTAGCAAATACATTATAGTACAGGATTGGTCATCATATAATTTTGAAGCAATGCGACAATTATCAGATAATAGATACTATACACATATGGTGATTGACCCCACACTAGGTTTCAAAAAGAAAATAGATGAATTCTTACAATCAGCTAGAGAGGAAGGTATTATAACACAGGATATTCAACATCATCTTACAGTAACAGATCCCTGTAATCAATATATTTACTTCTTCCCTAAGATTCATAAGGACCCAATACATCCACTTGGTAGACCGATTGTCTCGGGTCGAGGCTCCATCACAGAACCATTATCTCAATTTCTTGCATTACAGTTTAAGCCTTTGCTCCAATGTGTTAGGGCAAGACTACATGATACGACTGAATTCCTCAGGATTATAGCAGATATGCAGCTTGAAGAAGGGTGGTATTTGTGTACTTTGGATATTTCTGCATTATATACCAACATCCCCCATTAGGCAGGCCTTGATGCTTTGGAATATTGGCTAACAAAGTCAGAATTATACCCTCCAGGTTTCAATACATTGTTACTCTGCTTGGCGGAGCATGTATTAACCAAAAACGTGATTTTTTTATGGTAATGAATGTTATCTACAGACCAAAGGTACGGACATGGGGGCCTCGTTTGCTCCCATATATGCAGACCTTTTTATGGCTTATACTGAAAATCAAATCATTTATGATAGAGCACACAACATCTACATGGATGAGATCGATATATGGAGGAGTTATTTGGATGATTGCTGGATGGCATGGAGATCTGACATTGTATATCTCAAGGAGTTTACCTATTTGAATGAAAACAAATGGGGTATTGAATTTACGATAACTTATGACACTAATCAGATTACTTTTTTAGATGTCTCAGTAACAAGAAATGTAGATCATACACTAAAAATAGAAATTTATCGTAAATATCCCCAATACAACTCCTTACTCCATGCTTCCAGCTTTCATCCCCCCCATATTTGCAGAAACATTCCAAAATCACAATTTCTTCACCTGGGGAGGATTTGTTAAGAAGAAAGCACATTTACGACCTATGAGTCAGATTTATCTGTAAGGTTTCAGAACCGTGGATATAAAAAAGGTGATATTGCACAAGGTAGATGGTATGCTACTAACACAAATAGGGAGAATCTGCTACAATATAAGGAGCACAAACAGAAATCCAATTCTCAAATTAGATTTGTTACCACATATGGGAGGAATACGGATAATCTTATCAATTGTGTGCAGAGACATTGGAATATATTGTTAGCAGACAACAAACTTAGGGCAATTTTGGATGACACATGTCACTTCTCTTACAGACAGGGCCAGAACATGGGGTCCTTTTTTAACCATTACAAACATATCAACAGAAAAGAGAATTTATCTAAACAAATAACCTTACAAGGGGGCCCTTTATTGGGATGCTTCCCATGTGGCCATTGTACACACTGTAATAACATGTGTAAAACAAAGGAATTTACTAGTAAGAACACTGGTGTAGTTTTTTCAATCAGATTCTTTGCAAATTGTCAATCAGACTGGGTGATCTATTTGGTGTCCTGCAATTGTTCAGCCTTTTATGTAGGACAAACTTCCCGTTGTGTCAAATTTAGGATCTCAGAACATCTTAGTGATATTAGGACTAGTAAATCTACAAATGCACTGTTTAAACATACAATAAAACACCCAAAAGCCAAGTTTAGATTCACTGTGATTGACATCATACAACAAAACACAAGCAACAAATCAGGCTGGCATAGAATATTAAACAAAATGGAAAAGAAATGGATTATTAAATTAGGTGCACTGTTTTCCCCTGGCTTAAATGAATATATATAAAAGAATATATATAAATGAATATATACAAATTAATATATGTGATGTAATTTTGCTTATGGAACGTAGGTGGCGCTGGACCAGTCTATATATATGTTATAGTAATTTGCAACAGATGCAGACACTGAGGAAGCCCTAATGGCTGAAACCGGTATGTTTTTTCTCCTTCTTCCTTCAATAAACGGATTATTGTCCATTGTTTGCTGGCTCTACCAAGTTTTTGAATTTCTGTGACTTAAGCAACCTAATGACCATTCTCTCCACATCCTGATCCAATAACTTCGAGAATCGAGAGGAGTGGGAAGATGAGCGATGACTGGAATTGCTTTGGAGTATTTCTGATTGTGGCACAGAGCGAATCGGCTCCAAGGAAGGAGAGTTAGCGCTTTTGTGGCTCCGGGACGGCTCTGAAGTAACAGTTGGAGCCAGTGGAGTAGTAGTCTTGTTGGTGCCAGCCATTACCGACACACTTGGTTTGTCAAGCTCACAGGTCGGTTCCGAACATGGAGCCGATGGCTTGACTGGTTTCAAAGGTTTCACTGGCTGAGATGCTTTAGCAGGAGAATCCTGTTTTAATAATCCACAGAGGATAAGCTTATTTTTCCGCTCCTGCAGGACCCTTGGACTAAAGGCATGACAAATAGCACAAGAGTCCTGTAGGTGCAGAGCCCCCAAGCAATAAACACAACTAGTGTGCCCATCTGTCAGAGACATCTTCTGACAGCATGAGTCACACTTTTTAAAACCAGAGGTTTTAACTTCCTTAGACATTTTAGTAAAAGTCAAACTACAATAGAAAAACTAAAAATTAATAAAGACTTTAAAGGATAGCCTCTAATTTAAATAGCTGTCCTTAAGGGGGGGGGGGGACTCTCTAAGTTAAACAAGTTCAGGGAATAAGAGAAGGCCTAGCGACTAAGGGGCGACAGCCAACACTGCACAAAAGTAATGCACAAGGATGAGATAAGGGGGTTTAAAGTAAAAGAAACTTACAAACTATTACCAAAAAAGAATTGTATCAAATTTTAAGCACAATATTGTGTTTAAAAGAGACAAAAAATATATATATAATAAGCCTGAGCCAGTATTGATCGCAACCTCGCAGCTAAAGTGGCAAACGAAATCTGGGTAGCTGGCGTTGGGCATTCTAGGATAAGGGGTAGCCTTGAGCCAGTAAAGAGCACTCTAGCTATAGTAAGTGGCCGAGTCAGAGCCAAGGATCGTCTACGAAACTATCCAGCAAGAACGAAGGTGAGATTGGACAACTTAACATCTTATGTTCTACATTCTACTAAAAACTCTACCAGTGCTGGTCTTTTGCAATCAAAGCCAGTTTTATAACTACATGAAGCCACTACCTATTTCATTCTCCTCTTATCATAGGATTCAGTGAAAAAATAACAATGTGTGTAAATCGCCAATCAAAACTTTAAAATATGCTAGAAAGGAATACTAATAAATGACTAATAAAGTGGAAATAAAAAACAAAAATTAGTTCATTTTTTATCACAACTGTATTGGCAAGGTTGTGAACATTTTACATCTTTTGCCAAACAGAATGAAAACTTTATAAGAAGATTAACACCAATGTATGAGACTGTATCCTACAATATGTCATAGTCTATTTGCAGGTATCTAATATCACTCTGTAGATAGAGTTAAGCCATCCATATGACTAGTATATTTGATACGGTATTCAGAATAGAATGATCTTTACTAATGTTAGAAGAAATATATTAAAATCTCCACCACACTACTAATCTGTCATTATACTGAAAACTGCTAAAATGCATCAAGCGGAGAGAAATTGTAGGTAAAGTAGGACACCATATGCATTGCACCAACTGAGTTTTGCAATATTTTATGCTACATATGCACTAATTCCAATATATGGAAAAGTGCAGTCTTTAAACTGAAAATAATGATAATAATGATAATAATAATAATAATAATAATAATGATAATAATAAAAATAATAATAATAACAAAAATTATAAAATCCTGTCTTAATTAGTAATTTTCAAAGGATTACAGGAATTCAATAATGATATAAAGTAAGAAATGGTGCAACATATTTTTCTTCCCTCTTCTCCCTCCTCTTACTCCTATATACTGAATTCATGTTAATATGCAACAAGCACAAGTACCTCAAACAGGTGGAATGAGCTTGAAGTAGAAAGTCTACATGGCAAAAAAAAGGGGGGGGATCTGTGTCAGGGTGACTCCAACCAAAATGATTTAACAATAATGAGAAAAAGATAAATATAGCAAGCATTCACAACGTGTTTCCTCAAACGTGTACAAAAATAAAACAATTAAGATTCACATATAGAATTACATTAAAAAACACACATTTCAAAGAAGTGCCTACAAGGTTTATCTCAAAATCTGTCTCTGCTTTAAAACTGTTGTTATAAAGGTACATCTTCATTGAGACAAAGATCCTTCTCAGCTCTAAATCTGGAATCCACTCATATTCATCATTCTCAGAGTAAGTTGTTACATCACCTCCACCCTCTTAAATGATATTTGCTGTAAGACAGCAAAACTAAATGCATGTGCCTTACCTTCCTTAATAATATATATACTAAGTGCATTCAATTCCCTACCTATTCTTATATCAGATAGATGGTGGCATATTCTCTCCTTTAATTTCCTGTTTGTTTTCCCTGTGAAATATGCTATATACGTTCCACTCAAGGCAATCACCACATTCTCACTGTCACAATTCACAAAAGGGAAGACAGTATAATCCTTACCCAAGAGTGGGTGTTTAAGATGTGTTCCCATGTAGCCAACTACAAAAGCTGCACTTAAAACAAGTATGTGTTCCTTTTTTTGACTAGATCTCATATCTACCACAGTTCTCTGTTCTTTATAACAAAGCATTTAATTCGAAGATTTTTGTTTCTAAAAGCTGAGAATGGTCATTCAGGAAAGGAGCTTCCTTTTCCATGAATATAAGACAAGATATGTCAGTGCTGCCTAATTATATTCTGCTGCTGTCCTGTCATTTTGTTGTATACTATGGCATACCTAGTAATAATTTTATCCCCTACAGATGAATTACACTGTAACAAAACATTTTCTGAAAACAACGGACCATCCCCTTATATCTCTTATCCATTAATAGATGTTTCATGTTATCTACTTCTGATAAGCAAAAACCTCTATCCAAAAAAAATATTCAGTAATTTCCCCTACCTGCTGTTAAAATAAATTATCTAATATATTAAACTGATTTACAAGTAAAATATGTCCCTTTAAAGTATACCTAAAAATAAAATTGGAGTGCATGCTGCACATTTGCAAGTATGTGTTTTCCTAATCTTCCTCTTTAAATATAAAGGTATCTAATCTCCCATCTCCATTCTTTGCTATCTTAATATCTACAAACACAATTGCAGATTTTGAAGCTGTAACTTTAAATCCTAAAAAATCAACATTATTAGCTATATATTCCACCAGTTTATACAAATCTTGATCAGTCCATCCACAGTATAAAAATGTCATCAACAAATCTCATGTAGAAAAGGATATTGTGGTAATAGCAATTATAAACATTAAAAACACATTGATCTTCCCACACGTGCAAAACAAGGTTGGCATAAGAGTTAGCTTCAGTAGTCTTCATAGCTAACCCATCATTCTCAAGTAATACTTCCTTCAAAAAATAAATACATTGTTTGACAAGACAATGTCCAACAAATAAGTTTTTTTTTACAGATACTTTGTCTCTACTAGTTTTAAGCATAAAAAGTATCTTACTTCTATTCCATAAGCATTTATTAGTGTAAGAAATGATTTCACATCTAAAGTGACCAACATGCATAATGACCTTCCCATGTTTTCCTTGTACCACATGTATAATTGTATCACAAATTCCCAACTGTCTTTAATAAAACTGGATATTAGCTGTAAAATGCCTTAAGATTTGGTCTAAAAAGACAAATATCAGTTCAGTTAGCCAGCCTCGTAAGGAGGCCATTGGTCTCATACATGGATTAAATAAAAGTTGTGAATCTTGGGAATCCATAATACATGGAGATAATAGGATGTTTCTTTGAAGATTTAACTGCAGAGCTCTTTACTAGAGATGCTTTCGGTCAACCATCTTGGCTCCACCCCCCATCAATTTGAAAAGTGTGATGGCTGAAAACTGTGAGAAATAGGTACCTTTAATATTTTAGTACATATGAGTCACTATAGTCTACCCTATTTTGACAAACGGATATCCACAGTTAATAAAAATTGCTTGTTCTGAAAATAGAGAGTAGTACAGTAAAAGTAAATACTTTTGTTTACTTTTTTTGTTAATCATCTGTGTCTCATTGGGCCTATGGACTGTTTTCATAATAGACTGATGGGATATGGTATTATAACTCAACCTCATTTTTAAATGATGTCCAGCTGAAGTGACTGAAAGCTTAAAAAGTGGCTGTGGTGAACTGCCGAGGCAAGCCCTCATCTCCCCTTTACATGACATAACCTCATATGAGGTTGAAACTCTTTCAATGAAGACCATCCTTGTGTTAAAATGGACTAATCCGTGTACAGTTAGCAGACCCAAGACACTATTTATTATATGAGTAATCAAAAATTTTCATAAATCACTAAATGATTCCAGTAAATATCATGTCAGGCTTCTGGATCATTCATTTTTTTCCACTCCACAGTTCAGAAAATCTGTTTATAAAATCACTTAAATGAGGAGTGCCCTTCTGTAGCATGCATTGCATCTGTTAGTTTTAAGCAATAAAAAATATCTTATTGTTTCTGTTCCATAAGCAAACCAGCTACATGAGAGATTTATAAGAAAGTAATAAATGCATTACTCCTACTTTAATGTTGTGGAGTAGTGCTTTTTAGTCCAGCATGTGGAGTAGTGCTT
>NC_056750.1:697075393-697142893 GCF_019279795.1 Protopterus annectens
CCATTTCACAAATAGTAAAATATTTTCCAAAGTATGTATTTATAGTATATTACGCTGTTGAAAAGTAGATGGCTGTTTTAAATTTATGGTGTAAACCATGAATTTCTGATTACAGTCCTTTTGTATAGTAGTAAGAACATGTTTGTCAGCTGCATCTAACTCACATTCAAATGCATATTCTGAAGTGGACATTATTTTACGAAGATAGGATTTGTATGTATTTATTTATTTTAAGTCTGCATGTTTTAATATGTGAAAACCTGTTTTTATTAAGTTAGTTATCCATATAAAATATTAGTCATAACTGAAGCCATTTAGTACCCTGGTATTGATATTGCAAGATCTAATAAATATGAATGTTACAGAACAGCATCTATGAATAAACTAGTAAAGTCAAGTTCAATGTTTTAATAAGTGTGATGATGTGAGGTATTGCCATATCTGTCCAACTATGTTATTTTTATTTTTCCTGTGATTGAAATGCTGTTTATTGTACTTAGATATTTAGTATTCTCATGTTTTCTATTTTACTTATTATTAAATATTTGTATCTTTATACTTTTCATTGTGACTGGTGTTTTACAGACTATTTTTAACATCCTGAGAGTACTTGTGCTTATTTTAGTGTCACCATGGCCACTCCAAAATTCCTTGCTGCTTTAGTTACACTCTAGTGTTTATATTAGTATTGATTTTACTCAGTAAAATTGGATACCCTTGTAAGAGCCTTAGAGTGGTTGACTGGTAATAGAGTGGTTACCTTATACTCTGGGCAGAAGGGGTACAGCTAGAAAATCTATGCCAGCCTTTCCCAGCAGTGTGTGTGTGTGTGTGTGTGTGTGTGTGTGTGTGTGTGTGTGTGTGTCTGTGTGTGTGTGTGTGTCTGTGTGTGTGTGTCTGTAAATTAAATACCCAGTTGTGGCTGTGTCAGCTACTTGGAACTAGGACACATTGCTGCAAAGTGAATCCGGTTTGGGATCTGTAGAAACAGAGGGTCCTGTCCCAGGTTTGGAGCATGTTCTGTGTGTGTGGGTAATTGTGCTTGATGTAGACATTTTTGTGGCCAACTCTCACAATGTCAGTGGTGAGGATTGAGGCTCCGATTACTGGCCGGGGTAAAGAGGCCATCACAATGACAATAAATGAATATATTATTTTTGGAAATTATGGAGATATTTCGTTGTGACTTGCTCAGTTCTATGGCTTGTTACAGAGCCATAACAGAAACACAGAGCAAACACTGAATCTTTTGGATACTGCATCAGTCAATTTAGACAGGACATATGTGATCATACAAGGTGATGTCAACATTTCTAATGTTAATTGGAACACAATTTTCAGTATTTTTCCTATAGTGGGTGAATCCCTTGATCTTATGCTGAAAAAAAAACTTTAAACAACTGATCAAATCCCCACTAGATTTGATAATATACTGAATTTACAGCTTACAAACATAGTAACATTATCCCTTTAGAACTAATAGGTAATTAATATTATAATGTGTTTCACTTTCTTGTATACGCAAACAGCAATCTATCTTACACAACTATAATAAAATATGACATGGCCAAAAAGAATGAGAACATGCTTACTGCAGAATTTGATAAGGATAACATATTAGGTACTGAGAAATCTGATAACTGTTGGGAGAAGTTTGAATCCACATGTATACAAATACTGGGCAAATGCAAATCAATAATCATAGTTAATTTCAAACATACTTTTTCATATACGGGTGGAGTAGTTGTTTGAATAAATTAAGGAATATGGAAAGGAAGTTCAAAATGTATTAAAAATGTAATAATACACATTCAACTAGATTAAATTATAATGAAGTATGTAGAGAATCTAAGGTTAAAATAAGGACAATAAGAAAAAATTTGGAGAACCCTCATGAAAATAAACAAGTGACCAAAAAAAAAAAAAGAAAAAAAAAAACTTGAGGACAACCACTTCCACATCAGTGGAGCTATAAAAGACACAAAATGGATCTTTAAAATCACAAAATTAATTTAATGTTTTTAAATAATTTAAATTACTTTTGTTATTTTAAAGATCCTTTTTGTGTCTTTTACAGCTCCATTGAGGTGGATATGGTTGTCCTCGCATTTTTTTGGTTAAAAATAAGGACCAAAAGTGATTATGAAGAAAATTTGTTCTGTAGTCCTGAACTTATTTTATTTTTTTATGAAAAACACATCAAAATACTAACTTCTGGGATTGATCATTTCATTTAGATTACAAGATTATCAGTAGGAATCTAAAGATTGCTAATGATGTAAGAAACAGCTTTGGTGAGTTTGAGAGATTAACACTGAAACAGCCATTGTGCACAATTGTCTATAAAAATGTTACTGTTCAAAAATAATGGGAATGATTGAAAATAATTCTTTAAAAAATAATAGCATTTGTCTAGATCAAACTTCGGGAAAAAGAAGTTATGTCTTACCATAACGTTCCATCTATATTGTTGATCCTCGTTCAGTCATTACGCATGGGTATCGGTTCCGAGCTCGGAACCGAGCAGGCCATTTTCCAAGCTCGCGTCAGCTTCAAACTCTCGAGCTAAACTCTTACCCACAATCCCCCTCTCCCTGTTACCTCAGATTGAGTTTGCAAGTCAAAGAAGGTAGAGGCCACCTCTGGTCAAATAACCTAAGAGAACCGGATGGTGAGATCCACTAGAAACCACAGGAGGGGGAAGGAGGGAGGGTCGTAATGACTGAACGAGGATCAACAATACAGATGGAATGTTATGGTAAGACATAACTTCATCTGATATTGTTAATCCTCGTTCATTCCTTACACATGGGACAGAGTCCCCAGCTACCTCTATTCCTGGGAGGCTCTCATGGAATGACATTCCTGAGCACCACAGAACCGAAAGATGCTCTTCCCCTGGAGGCCAAATCCAATTTGTAATGATTGATGAAGGTATGAGGCGTAGCCGCAGTTGCAGCTTCACAGATGTCATGTAAAGAAGCTCTGGCATGAAAGGCAGCAGAAGTTGCCACCGACCTTGTTGAATGAGCTTTTGTGGTAGTAGGCAACGAGATATTACGCTGTGTATAAAGGTCACACAGTCCTTCAACCATTTAGCTAATGTGACCTTAGCAGCAGCAGATCCTAATCTAGGTCCAGAAAAGGCCAAACATAACTGGTCAGATTTACAAAAGGGTTTAGTCCTGTTTAAGTAAAAATGGATTTGCCTGTGTATATCTAGGGTATGTAGGCAATACTCTCCTCTGTTTGAATGATTGGGAAAGAAAACTGGCAATTCAATGGCTTGATTAATGGACATTTCAGAGATCACTTTAGGCAGAAATGATGGATTAGTTCTCAGAGACACTCTATCTCTATAAAAAAATCAAGTATGGACTCTTGATACATAAAGCTTGAAGTTCAGAAATACGTCTGGCAGAAGTAATAGCAACCAAAAACAAGGTTTTCCATGACAAATACTTGAGGTCGCAAGAAGAGGCTGGTTCAAAAGGTGACACTGTCAGAGCTTGTAGAACTAATGATAAATCCCATGGTTGAATAGGTTCTCTGAAAGGTGGCTTCAGATGATTCACACCTTTTATGAAGGTCTTGCACAATTTATAAGAGAGGAATCTTGAACACCCTCATGAAAATTAGAAATTGCAGCCAAATGAACTCTAATGGTAGAGGCCGACAGACCCGATTGAAACAGGTCGGCCAGATAGTCTAGTATTATCGACACTGGTGCTGAAAAGGGGTCTACTTGTTTATCTTTCAGCAAACAGGTAAATCTTTTCCACTTGCTCAGATAAGTAATTCTAGTGGAAGACTTATGAGAAGCAATGAGAATATCATGTACTGGTGAAGAAAGATCATTCTGCCTGGCAATCAGGGGAACTGGAGTAGCCAAGCTGTGAGCTTCAGGCTGTTCAAGTTGGGATGAATCAGGTTCTGTGGGTGTGAGATCAACTCCTGGGTTGGATGGAGAATCCATGGTCGATCTAGTAGGTGAGGCCAAGGGAAGGGGAACCAAATCTGTTGAGGCCAATATGGTGCTATGAGGATCACCTTGCTCTTCAACTGATGGGCTTTCTTCAGAAATTGGGGAATGAGGGGAAAGGGTGGAAATGCGTAAAGAAGACCCGAGGGCAAATCATGGACTAGAGCGTCCCTGGGTGACTGTCCCGGAGGGAGAATCAGGGTGAAGTAGTTGCTGCATTTGTAGTTGGTCGGGGATGCAAAGAGATCACAGCAAGGATGGCCCCAGAGGTGGAAGATCTCCGCCGCTATCAAGGGATTCAGGGACCACTTGTGAGGTTGAAGAATGCACCTGCTGAGTCTGTCTGCTATCACGTTGGAACTCCCGGGAATGTGCGTTGCTAGAAGAAAATGGTTGGTAGCCATCTCCCATTGCCATATCCTCATGTCCTCTCGACAAAGCGGATAAGATTTCGTTCCACCTTGTTTGTTGATGTACCAGACCACCGCCATGTTGTCTGATTGAATCGCAATTGTCACAGATGGCAGCAGGGGATGGAATGCTTGCAATGCCAGAAGCACCGCCCTCAGCTCTAGAACATTTATATGCAGATGGGCCTGCAGTTCGGACCAAGTGCCTTGGACTGTCTGTCCCTGCGATAGACCCCCCCACCCCATCAGGGAGGCGTCCATGGTCACTGTGGCCTTGGGTTGCTGGGGGGAGAAGGGGCGAGACCATTATGAGAGATTGTGTGTCATCCACCAATTTAAATCCTGTTTGCACCTGTGGGTTACTCGAATCATGGCTGAAAGAGGATGCTGAAAATTATACCATTGGGTGAACAGTAGCCATTGTAGAAGCCTCATGTGAAACCTGGCCAGGGGAACAATGGTGATGGAGGCTGCCATGGAACCCAACAGCTGTAGAACCGAGTGAGCCGTGGATTTTTCCTTTGAAAGGATTGGAAGTAGTTGTTGCTTTTTCCTTAGAATTCTGTGCTCTGGAATAGCAGCTCTGCAGTTTTTTGTGTCCAAGATAACCCCTATGAATTCTGTCGACTGAGATGGGGTGGGATTGGATTTCTGCTACTTTATGGTTATGCCTAGCCTTTGAGCAGTGAGGAGAGAGTATGCCAGGGCTTCTTCCAGTAGCTGTCTGGTGGGGGCAGAAATGAGCCAGTCGTCTAGGTATGAAAACATCTGGAATCTTTGAAGTTGCAAGTGAGTTGTGACAACTGCCATGCACTTTGTGAACACTCTGGGGGCTGTAGAGAGTTTGAAGGGCAGTACTCTGAACTGGTAGTGACTGGCTCCTGCACGGAAGCGCAGAAATCTTCTTGATGGCCTGTCCACCTTTATGTGGTAGTACGCATCTTGAAGATCTATAGAGCACATCCAATCATCTTTTTCCAAAAGAGGGTGGATACACTGTATTGTGACCATCTGGAATGTTTGTACTCTAACAACCTTGTTCAATACACTGAGATCCACAATTGGTCTCCAGTCCCCGGTTTTCTTTGGCACCAAAAATAGTTTTGAGTAGAATCCGGATCCTATCTAGTCTGGAGGGACTGTTTGGATGACTCTTTTTCTTAGCAGTTTTTCTATCTCTAGTGCTGCTTCTTCCCTTTGACTGGGTGGAACGTCAGGAAGAATTTTTGAAGGGACGGGACAAAGATCGAAGGGGATATGATCACCTCTGGTTATGATCCTTTGTACCCAAGAATCAGTGTGATGGTTAGCCAGGTAGAAGGGTATAAGGAGAAACGTCCCCTAACCACCTCCAGAGGAAAGGAGTTGGGCTGCTCTTCAGGAGTGCTGGTAGGATTGACCAGGGAAAGAATCTCTGGAACCCTGGTTACACAGTCCCCTTCTGCCCCGAAAGGAGCGTCTTCCCTGTGAGTTTCCCCCTCTGCCTCTGCGGGGGAACTCAGCCTGTGTGTCAAGGAAAGAACCCTGAGATTTTTTGAACCATATCTTCCCACTCTTTTGGTTTTGATAGAAATCACATTGAGGGGAAGAATAATGGACACCTATGGCAGAAATGGTCTTACCATCCTGTTCACATCTGACCAGTGTGCTTTTAACTTTGGGCAACAATGAGGAGGCCTCAATGGGGGCTTTAAGAAAAGAAGACTTAAAGGGTTCCGCGAAGTTGCACAAGCGCATCCAGGCGTGTCTTCTCAAGACCGCAGCTGAACCCGCTGCTCTAGCTGCTCCTTCTGATGCGTGAGATATCAGTCACATAGAGGAGTGAGATATAGATTCAATGGTGGCCAGCTGAGAGGCCACTTTGTCACGGACCTCATCAGACACGGCACCAGCCAAGGTTTCAGAGAGCTCAGAAACCAGATCCCTTTGAAGCCTGGTAAAATGTGCTATATAATTCAAGGATCTGATAGTAAAGGTCGTTGATGCAAAAGTGCTCTTCCCTATCCTGTCCAGGGCCCAGGACTCTTTGTTAGGCAGATGGACAGTCTGGCTTTCTTCTTCTGCCAAATCATTTTTTGTTGCGGCCGCCACCATCAAAGCATCCACAGGAAGGCTTTTGGACCAATGGGAATCCGAAGCAGGAGGGGACAAGATCTTATCTGGCCTCCAGGGAATAGCTTCAACTGTATCAGGAGCCTTCCAAGCACATTGCATGATGAGCCGGACAAGTTCATCGGCAGGTGGAGTAACTCAGGAGGTAGGCTGCCGGGCGCAAAAGGTCTGCAGGAACACAGATTCCTCTGAGGTCAGATTAGAGGACTGCCAGTCACCTCTCTGTTTCAGGATTTCGAGGATATCACCAAAGGATACGTCAGAGGGTGACCGAGGGGATCCTTCCCCCTCATCGAAATCTGTGTCATTGGTGAGGGACTCCTCTGTGGAGTCCACATGCTTCCTCTTACATAAACTTTTCCGGTGGACCTCCTCAGCAGGAGAAGCTGGAGAAGACAGCGGAAAAGGGGATTCCTGAGGGAATATGTCCTGCGGCCTTTGCACCCAGTGTCCGCTAGATGTGACTTGTGAAACCAGTGTACTAGAGGGGGGGGGTATAGACAGTCCAGTATCACCAGCAGCAGCGAAAGCCTTCTCCATCAGTTGGAAGGCTGGTCCACCCGAAGAGGAGGAGAGTATCTCTAGGACAGGGGTCACCCCTCCCCTAAGTGGCACAGCCTGCCGACCCGGAGTCCCTGGATGGCTGTGGAGCAGCAAGCTATGCGTGTCACAGCTGACATCCTGGGTCATAGCAAAACTTTCCTGCCACAAAGGCAACTGCGGTTCCTTAGTGAGATCCATAAAGGGAACTGCAGAAGGGGAAGACTGTGCTACATCCATGGACTTCACAGGCAATGAAGGAGGAGAATAAGAAGGGGCCTTTGGAGATGGGGGATTACCTCCCAAGGAAGGAAAGTTTTTGAGGGGTGGGATACCTCTGGCCAAGAGTGTTGGAAAGGCTTCTAGTGGGCCTCAGGGAGACTGAGGGAGAAACAGGCCTGTCCATAGAAGAGGCAGACTCGGTGCCCATCTCATCTGACCGCACCAAGGACAATGGTGCCGAGAGAAACTGGACTACTGTTGTCTGCACTGAAGAAGTAATCGGTGCTGAGGTCATTGTCTGCACCGATACAGGGATCGGTGACGTAGTGGTTGTCAGTGCCAAAGCTGGAACCGACAAAACTGGAGTCAACAAAAAAGGAGTCTGTTCCGAGGAAGATCTCAGAGTCGACACAGTCAAGGTCTGCACCGACTGAATGGGTGCCGATACAGTGGTAATGGTCTGAACCAAGAAGCCCCTTGGTGCCGATATATAGAAGGCTGCAGGAGAAGACGGAGCCAAAATCACTAATGGAGCTGAAGGCCTCGGTGCCGAAGGTCTAGGCACCGAAAGCACTGGGGCTGACTGAGAGGGCTCCGGAGCCGAAACTTTAGCCTTTTTAGGTTTTGGTTGGTGGGAGTCCCCAGCCGGGGATGAAGGCAAAGATTTAGCCTTAGTAGGAACATCCATTTTCTTATGGGCTCTAGGAGGGGTTGAGACCTCCGACCCAGAAATAGCCTCTGAAAAGGGAGATTTTAGAAGTCCCTTCAGTATCAGCTTGTTTTTCCTTTCCAACAAGGTTCTATTAAAGTTCTCACAAACAGTACTGGGTGGGTCAACAGACAAATGGGAAGCTCCCAAGCAATAAACACACAAAGAGTGTGCATCAGAAGTAGGCAGTTTGTGTCCACAATCAGAACACAGCTTAAACCCCAGACTACCTTTTTTATCTGCCATGACAGCAAATTAATTAATAGAAAAGTACCAACAATGGTACAAGAGAGTACCCGAAGGTATAAGAGAAAAACGGAAAAAGATTACCAACGATGGTAAAGAGAGAATACCTCACGGTAAAAGTAGTAAGAAAAGGCAGAAAAAAACTGAAGAAATTATGAACGCTAGATGCGATAGGGTAAGAGACAATAAAATATGAACTTTTTTGACAGAAAAGTAATCTGTAAAGCTATTAAACAACAATTGACTATACTTAGCTCAAGAGAAGTAGCTTGACACGACCGAATGGCAACGCGGCAAATGAAATTTGAGGTAACAGGGAGAGGGGGATTGTGGGTAAGAGTTTAGCTCGAGAGTTTGAAGCTAATGCAAGCTTGGAAAATGGCCGGCTTGGTTCCGAGCTCGGAACCGATACCAATGCGTAAGGAATGAATGAGGATTAACAATATCAGATACATTATTTTGAAGTTTAAGGATTTTTTTCAACTCCTCCAACTACTTTATTTACTCACTTTTAAGAAAGGTTCTTCTCCTAAAAGTTGCAAACTTACACACACACAAAAAAATTCACAACGGGTGTAGCTGTGACATTTGTAAGGAACTACTGACTTATTAGTCTGACAACACTATTAACTAATAGTTTTGAGTGACATCTGCTCACTACTGTAGACAAATTTGGCAAACCAGGGGTCAAAACAGACATGAATCAACATGGTTTTGCTAAAATAAGACCTATCTTGTCTAGTATATTTCTATAATCAAAGTAGTGAGGCTGGTATTGTCTCCACTGCTTTATCTAAATTATTTGATAGTACCGCTATAGTGAGATAATCAACTGAATGAATAAGTTAAATATTAATACTTATATTATATATGGTCAGCAACTGGCTTATTAACAGGAAACAAAGATTTAAAATAGTAAGAAAATATTCCAATTGATTTAATATTAACAAGGAGGTGTCATAGGTGTTTATATTGGGGTCCAGTTCTTTTCATGTATGTTCCTTTTTTTCAACAGTTAAGTATACAGGGTTTCCAAATATGCTGAGAATAATCTAATTCTGCTTACTTATGCAAGTGATAATGCCCAGAATTGTATGTATTATTCGGGAAATAACATCCATCTAGGGGTGCTGTGATCCAGCACAACACACTCAGTAGGCCTCTTGGACATATTTCAGCAGAGTCAGGGACAAAACAATATAAAAAAGTTGGTACTACAAGTGCTCACACCAAACCAAGAAAAATAAAAGAGCACAGCGTTGCGAGTCCACAATCTTAGTTTAATATAAAAATAATAAAACAAACAGGTTAAGCGCTTTCATCAATAAGTATGACTTCTTCAGAACAAACTGCCATTGTGAATTTTACATTTAAATACAAGTTGCTGGTCTGCCATTGGTTCTAAACCAACCAATTCCATTTATGGGAAGAGGACATGCTGAAGTATACAAGCAAGAATTAATTTCAATAAAATAAATAATTTCATCATAAATGACCATGTCCACATAACATAACCTTAAAATGGTACAAAATTAGTAGAGTCAGGGACAAAGCCAGAACAAATCAGGGACACTTTTAAAATATTACTGCTATTAACTTGAAACATTCACAGAATCACAACATATGAATTAATGTACATTTTCTGAAGTAAAAGAAGTCTACAGCTCTTAATTATTGTCATTATTCATTAAGTGTAATTCACCAACTTTCCTACAAAAGCCACCATTTTAGAAGGGATTAAGAGGGACACAGCTAAAATTTGAGTAAAAATCAGGGACAGTTGACAGGTATGCTCTTGGGCCTCAACACCCACAGAAATTATTTCCCCAGTAACGCACACTCTGCAGGGCATTATTGTGCATACAGAAAGAGCTAGTTGTTGAATTGTTTGGTATCTCTTTTATTTTTTTATAACTATATTCTTTTTATATATTTATTTATGTTTTTCTGCCTAGAATTTCAAACTTGCTGTAGCATATGTAATTGTTGGAGGAAGTATTTAATGTCTGCTGACACACACACACACACACACACACACACACACACACACACACACACACACACATTTTTTTATTTACTTTTTTCTTTTATTTTACACTCTCTAAACAGCAAAGAAGGAGCATTAAAAATTGTGGCCATTTGATTTTCTTCTGTCTGAGCTTCATGTCAGCTTAATAAGGTATTGTGAAGCAGTGGTCTTATCTTTCAGTGGGCGTTACCTATACATTGACACCCTGCTGGAGAACATTTATTCTCCACTTATTGTGAAGATGTACTGTGCACCCTTTCTCTGATATTTAATAAAACGCTGTCTCAGTTAGTACAGTGGCTTGATAACATAGGAATGAAGAGTAATAATAAAGAAAAGTGGTGTGCTGTATTTTTGTCCTGCTCATGGACATTATGACTTTTGTTTCGGCACTGTTCCAGGATTTAAAAATCTAGATATTATAATGCCAAAGTTCTGAAAATATTTGTCCTGCTTAACAAGAATACAACAACTAAATATTTGTGTTTTTAAGCAACTTTTATTATTTGTTATGTAAGACCATTTACAGAATATAATTCTATAGTTGTACTTAAGTTCACTGAACAGATAACTGAACGTAAGGAACTCTCCTATGTTAATTGACTAAGATGTTTACATTTATATTCTGTTCATCATAGATGGTTGTGTGGAAGGCTGTGATTGGCTTATAAAGCTTTAGATGATGAAGTACTAAAAGTTATGTTGAATACAGAAACATTTTTGCGGATATTTGATGAATAATGGAAATATTTACAAAACTAAATATATAAAAAACAAATTTATAACCCAGTCCATGGTTAGCTTGTAGAATAAGTCTTCTCTAGATATAAGGAAAAGTTTATTAATAGTGTTATGGACAGAAAGTACAGTTTAATCCCTAAATATGGAGATAGTACTTTAACATGGCCCTTGGACCTGAACACAGATAATTAACATTATGTAACTATGATACCATGCTTCAAAACTCATTGTCTGCCGTGGACAGACTATGTTGTAACATTTTCTATACAAACAATGAAACTGATAAAGGAAGAAAGGTATTAGGCTATCATACCTTATTCTAACTGTAGCACTGTGAGAACTACTGTCTGAGAGTGGAATACTCTTAAAGTGCAGCAGATGAAGTAAGCAGTCAGTATTGTTTGAACACTCAGACTGGGAAAAAGAGGTGGCATATATTTCTGGAATTTCACTACTTTCTATGTCCCTTGATCATCATGAAAAAATCAGTCAATAAAGTACAATAAAATATTGCTGCTCAAAGCAGGCAAACAGAGCCAAAACAGCAGTAATTTATCCATAACATAATATTAGAGATATACTGGACAAAAACAGTAAAAAAATTAAACCACATTATATTCCAGCATTAAACATATTAAAACTTACAAAATATTAATCTGTAAGCATATATACTGTATATATCTATCTATCTATCTATATATATATATATATATATATATATATATATATATATATATATATATATATATATATATTATGGACATAAAAATGTTAACTATTTAGACTGTACTGCCTTACCTTCTGTTGTGATGGGTGATCCAGCAACAACCATTCCTTCCTTTCCCCCCAGCCAACTCTTCCATTGGCCAGGTCACTAATTATTGTCAAGTCATCTCGTATGGTTTACTATTAGAGTGACTTAAGCAATCACAGCTTACCACTAAGGAACTTGACAATGTGGCAAAAAACATATGTGAATAATCAGACTATTTATACTGCAGGCTTAATATGTCTCTTAAAAAGATATTGGGATTAAATAGTGGAAATGGAGGAGGGAAACTCTATTGGATGGATACATGAGAAAGTCTGTTTTATTGCTGAACTACGCATAGACATTACAAAGGACAGTTGTCGGTATTTCTGTAACTTGATGGATGGTCACCCTTCATTTTCATGAAGGACGTCAATAATACTGGCAGAAATAAAGCATTACTCAAGGTCACTGTGACATCTCCATGCTGGGCCAGCAGTCGAGGAGCCTGAATCCTCATCACTGACACTGGAGAGAGAGACGTGCACTTGGAATACAAATGGATAAACTCAGTATTTCCAGATGCAGACCTCTCTGCATCAAGCACAATTTCCCTTAAGAGCACACAGGGAATACATTCAATCCAGGGTCTGGATCTCTCAATCTGTCTCCCTGCAGGTCCCCAGTAAGAGTCCTCACTGGTACAGCTGTAGGGTTAGGTCCTCAACCAAAGATACATTTAATTCAGTTGCAATAATACAACTACATTTCTTTTCATTCCAGCAGGGTGCACTGTTAATACATTTTAACACAAGCAAACCTCACAAATACATTTTCAGCACAAGCATCTGCTCAAATCAGTTTGATATACAAATGACATACAAGTATTTACAAAATTCCAACTAGCTGTGTTGGCACAAGTCATACATCCACTGCCCTACTTCTGGCATTGCTGGCAGTGCCTCCCATCATCACAGTCACCATATAAGCATTTAATCTTTGGAAGGGACAGGTTTCAATAATTGATGGGTAATTACAACAACAATAATAATAATAAATAATAATAATGACTATAACAATAATTATTATTAGTAGTAGTAGTGTTGCTGCTGTGTACAATGCCTCCATGACTCAAAAACAGGACGGGAACGGCTGTTCTTCACTGCCTAAAAACTGTTAATAAACATAAAACTTCCAAAACTTTTTCTTGGCTGACGTTTGTTCTGCAGCTGTCAGTAACTATCTTGTTTTTTCCCCTTGAAAATTATGTATATCTTTAGTTTTAGCCTCAGCCAGTGGTAATACTATGAGGCACTGAATAGTATAGCTTATAGCTGCTTCACAGCTTCAGGGCTGTTTTTAGTGAAAACTTCCAATTGCACTCTGCATATGCTCTACATCCCCCCATGCACACATGTTTTCTATAAGTAACACTTTCCTTATAATTTCTTAAAGATTATTTGATTAATGGGCTAAACCAAGTTATCAGAATATACCACTGCTTAGACAGGGGATACATACATATCTATCAATATCAAAATGTTCAAGTTACCATCTTCATTGTGCAATATATTTCACTTCTTAATTGCATGTAACATTCATTGTCTGGCAGAAACATTACACTGAGTTTAAAAATCAATTTATGCATTTAAGAACCTCCAGAAGTTCTTGATTATCTGCTGTACGGGCCATTCATATCTTCCAAAATTATTGATGCCGTTGGCAGTGGAGACAATACAGCAAGCATTGTCTCAGACTTAAGATATTTTCCTGTCACTGTACTTAGGCAAAGAAAATAACTTAATTAGAATCACGAGGAAGAAACAGTAAAGCAGTCATTCATTCATTCATTCATTCATTCATTCATTCATTCATTCAATCATTCATTCATTCCTTAGATTAAGAGAAGCTTTAGAAACAGTCCCAAGGCGATGCCACTGGCAAGAAGTTCCAAAATGGGTCATTAATCCCTAAAAAACTACATTCTTAGAGACTCCTTACTGTCTTACAAGTTAATTAATGAGCATGTACCCTCATTTTTTCGTTTATCAGACTCTAAGGTAAAAAGAAAGTCAATATAGGAAAACCACAGAAAGCAAAATACTTACTTGTGAGAAAAGGCATTCTGTGCAAGATTGAGGTAGGTAAGGTGAGTGCAACAGCCATGAAGCAAAGCTCCAAATAACTAAAAAAAACAAATCAGTAGATGAGGCAGTGTTAATTCAGAAAACAGTCCAAGAACATGACTGGTCAGAGACAAAAACGTATATGTCAAGAGTCTTGTCTTCAGCAGTTTACTAGTTAGGAAGTACGAATATGTGGCACTCTTGTTAAAAAATGACACAGGAATTAAGGCAGATATTTTTGTTACAGGTAAATAACTAGAAACCACAGGAAACAAAAATGAACATAAAGGAAATACTCACCTGTAGCTGGCCTGGCCAGTTATCAAACTCTAAGCAAAAGGCAAACTAAGTAAACATTCATGGCATTCATTTATCAAACTAAACAAAAAAGCAAACACAAACAATCATAGCACTTTCCATATATTTACATTTATTCTAAGAAAATAATTTGTAATATATTTTGGTTGCTGAATTTGAAAGAAAGTTTTTTACTTGAACTGTATTAGAGATTTAGTTTGAGAAAATGCAGGAGTCATCTTGAGATAGGACTGATGTCATGTAGGAGAGTGTCCAGACACAACTTTCTCACCGACATCAAACACAGCTGGTTCACTCAGGTGATTGGCTTAATATGGTCCAGCACAATCCCAGAAGTCTGCTGAAAGCACATTAGAAACAGCAATTGCCATGGCAACAACCATCTAAGAAGAACTATGTAAAGAAGGTCATCTAATTGGGGAGATTATAATGAGACAGACCCAACAGCAGTATGTTCAAAAAATTCTGCAGTTTCTTCCAGATGCTAGCAAGGGTAGATTATTTCATTTAGTTTCAGAAAAAGGATTCAGCTTCCCAGTTGAACAAAGTGAGAGGGGTTAATAGCCCCAAGGTGCCCACCCTCCCTTCAGCTAATTCATGTAAATCTGCAAGTGTGGTCAGAGGGAAAAACATTAAGCAGTTCAGATGGCATTTCTAAATCTGATCCCAGGATCCTGATTAGGCTGTCCCCAACATCCTCTGTAGTCAATACCTCTGTTTCTTCACTGGAAAATTTAAATAACCCTTGGGTGCATATAACTGCTCACATTCTCAAAACCATTAAAGACAAAATCATTAGGGAAGATTACACAGAGGTTTTTGAGTTGGCACATATGGATGGGCTCCAAACGTTACTAGGAGCTGAAAAATCATGTTAGAAAAATATGATGGCCACATTGGCTGTGTTAGATAAATCACCCACAAACAGACACAGAAAAACTGGTACTTCTGGGCATACATTTTTTTATTCATATTTATGGCTGCCCTTATTGAAAATTACCCTCAGTTGGATTTTCCCTTAATTCCTTATTTATGGACTATCAGACAGGCCCATTAAGTTTGTGGGGGAGAGGTATGGTTATGACCAGAGTTTAGGGAACTAAAATAAGTCACCCAAGTCTTTAAGGTGGTTCCAGCACCACCCCAACACTTGTTTAAGTGCAATGTTGGGCAAATCTCTACCAGCTTTCAATTTTTGGCAAAAAATAAGCCAGTCTCAACCAATGCCAAGAGCAAACTATGCTGTTAAGACTTTTTAAATGAAACAATCAGGTACCTTTCTAGGATAAGTTCCTTTCAAGTAAACCAAAGTTTTTTTTTTCCATAGTGGGGACAACAGCAGTAAGGCAACCCACTTAGCCATTGAAATAGACGAACTCACCCAGGAACTTAAATTTTACTCTGACCCACAGGTGGCAAAAATGTTCCTTCAAGGGCTCACTAAAGTTTTTCCCTTGAAATACAATACTCCCCAGCTTAATAAGATTGTTGAGAATTTGAAATCTATAATTAGGAAAGACAACATATTGTTAGATATTCTCAATGATGAGTTATAAGCTGGAGGAATGATTGACCCATACAGAACTAAACTTTTGGAGCAATTCATGACCTTACCCATTGGGCTACTTCCAAATAAAAAAATAAAAAAAAGCAAATTTGAAGTCATCCAACACCTATCCTTCCCAGTTGGGTTTTCAGTCAGTGACTTTATTTTGAAGGAATATGTCAGGGTAAAATACACCACTATGGATGATATGGGAAGTTTTACTCAGCAGTTTACAGAACCTTGGTTAGGCAAGCTTGATATTAAATCTTTGCTTGTTGCCCATACAAGAACAAGAATAGCTAGTACTCGGTCTGTCCTTGGGTCAGTTTTATTTCAGTAGGACTATGCCAATGGGCTATTTACAAGCTTGTGCTATTTTTGAGTCCTTCAGCACAGCTTTGAACTGGTTTTGGAAGCAAAGTGCTATGAACCAAGATGCAAATCATTAAGTTGACAATTTCCTTTTCATTGGGAAGGGTTAGCAAGGTGCCAGGGCAGCTATGAAAATTTTCAAGGATTTATGTGATCACCTCTGAGTTTCCCCTGGCTAAGGATAAAATGGAAGAAGGTCTGAGTCACTGTATTACATTTTAATGCCTAGAAATTGACAATATTGGAAAGGCTTTCAAGCTACCCAGTGACAAGATACAATGGTTAAAGGTAGAAATCGAAGACTTTCTAGAAGGATCCAAAGCAAAAGTAAGCCAAGTCAACCTTTGTCAACCCTTATGAGTTTACTTAATTTTGCATGTAGGGTGATTTCCCCAGACAGGATATTCTCAAGGTCTTTGGCAAACCTGTTGAAATGGTGTGAAGAAAATCACCATTGGGTGTGAATTCCAAAAACGGTAAAAGATGACTTATACTTTTGGAAAGTATTTCTGGGTCAGTTCAATGGCATCTCACTGAGGCAATCAGATTGAGTTTCCTCTCATTCACTCCAACTTTTCACTACTGCAGCTCCCAACATAGGTATGGGAGGAAAATGGTTTGTGGCAAAATGGCTGGCCTCTTAGAGTTTGTCATGAAGGATATCACATTCTTGAAAATTCTCCCCTATATGGGCAGCAGTTTATATTTCGCAAGATCAGTTTAGAGACAGAAAAAAGAAGTTATGTCTTACCATAACATTCCATCTGAGTTGTTGATCTTCTTCCAGTCATCACTGATGGGTTCGGTTCTGAGCCCTCGGAACCGAGTCGACCTAATACCAAGCTCATGTACACCAAAAACTCTTGAGCTAAGCTGCTACCCACAGTGCCCTTTTCCCAGTTACCTCAGATTGAGTTTGCATGCAACATATAGAAGAAACAGAAAGACGGAGGCCATCTCTGCGCTGAAACCCTGAAACACATCAAGGACCCAGAAGATCCGCCAGGAGCCTTTGGTGGGGGACGGTGGGAGGGTGTGATGACTGGAAGAAGATCAACAACTCGGATGGAATGCTATGGTAAGACATAACTTCTTTATCTGAAGTTGTTAATCTTCTTCCTGTTCATCACTGATGGGACAGAATCCCAAGCTACTTGGAGTGGCCCTTATGGAAGAACATTCCTGAGAACCATTGAGCCGAAGGCCGCTTTTTCCCTGGAGACCAGATCCAATTTGTAATGCTTGATGATGGTATGGGGTTTAGCCCAAATGGCTGCTGCACAAATGTCATCCATAGAAGCCCTGGAATGGAAGGCAGCCGAGGCTGCGATGGCCCTAGTTGAATGAGCTTTGATTTGATCAGGTTTGGATTCATTCATAAGGGAATATGCAGAGGTAATGCAATCTCTGAGCAATTTCGATAAAGTAACTTTTGATGCAGCACATCCCAGTCTAGGACTGGAAAAGGAAATGAAAAGTTGGCCTGACTTGCAAAAGGACTTAGTCCTGTCTAGATAGAAACGTAGCTGTCTATGTACTTCCAATGAATGAAGGCAGCATTCCCCTTTGTTTGAGTAGTTTGGGAAAAATACAGGGAGCTCAATGGACTGGTTAATAGAGAAGTCGGAAACCACTTTGGGGAGAAAAGATGGGTTAGTATGAAGGGATACTCTGTCCTTATGGAAGATTAGATACGGGCTCTTGATGCATAAGGCTTGTAACTCAAATATCAGTCTGGCTGATGTGATCACCACCAAAAACAAAGACTTCCATGACAGGAATTTTAGATCACATGTCATGGCAGGCTCAAAGGGAGGTAGATAGAGACACTGGAGAACCTGGGAGAGATTCCATGTCTCTAAAGGCTGCCTGATAGGAGGTTTACTATGGAAAACTCCCTTGCAAAAGGTCTTGCAGAGTTGGGTGGAGATAAGAGGGACTCCATCTGAACCATTATGGAAATTGGAAATAGCTGCTAAATGGACTCGAATAGTAGAGGCTGATGCCCCATTGCTAAACAACTCAGAGAGAAAGTGAAGAATGGTGGCTGTAGGAGTTGAAAAGGGGTCTAGCATCTGATTATTCAACCAGATAGCAAATCTTTTCCACTTATCTCTGTAGAGTTTTCTGGTGGATGGTTTGTGGGAGGCCAGAATAATATCCTGGACAGAAAAGGAGAGGGTTTCCTGCCTGGTGACTTACGGAAGTGGAGAAACCAAGCTGTCAGCTTGAGGGTGGATAGATTTGGGGGAGTCCGCCCTTGTGGGTAAGATATTAGGTCCTAATGAGTGACCAGAATCCAAGGAGGTTGTAACAGGTGAGGCTGGAGGAAGGAAAACCATACTTGAGGCCAGAAAGGGGCAAAGAGGATCACCTTGCTTCTCAACCGAATAGCTTTCCTTAGAAATAAGGGAATCAGAGGTATCAGAGGATAAGCGTAGAGGAGACCCGTGGGCCAATCATGAGTCAAAGCATCTCTCGGTGACTCCTCATGTGGGGGAAAGAGGGCAAAATAGCTGTTGCATTTTGTGTTTAGGGGGAGGCGAAAAGATAGCAACAAGGCTGGCCCCAATGGCTGAAGATTTCTGCTGTCACGATTGGGTTGAGAGACCACTCGTGAGGATGGATGATGCATCTGCTTAGTCTGTCCACAATCATGTTGGAGCTCCCAGGGATATGCGTTGTGATTAAAAAGCGGTTGGAAACTATTGCCCAATGCCAAATTCTCACTGCCTCGTGACATAGGGGGTAGGATTTGGTCCCTCCCTGTTTGTTTATGTACCAGATGACTGACATATTGTCTGAATGGATAGCAATTGTTCCTGATGGAAGGCGTGGATAAAGTGCCTGCAACTCTAACAGCACCGCTCTTAACTCCAGGACATTGATATGCAAGTTGACCTCTAGGTTGGACCATGTGCCTTGGACTGTCTTTCCCTGGAAGTGGCCCCCCCCCACCCTATCAGGGAAGCATCCGTGGTCACCGTGGCATTGGGTTGGGGAGTTTGGAAGGGGCGACACCACAGCTTTTCATCTGTTCTCATCCACCAGAGGAGATCTTGTTTGCAGGAGTTGGTGATGAGGATCTGTGCATTCAGGGGGTGGAGACTAGATATCCACTGGGACAAAAGGAGCTATTATAGTATTCTCATATGCAGTCTTGCTAGGGGGACAATTGGAATGGCTGCCACCATAGACCACAGAGCCCGAAGAACTTCCCTTGCAGACACCTTCCTTTGACAGAGTATCACTTGTACTTGTAACCGTAATCTCAGAAGTCTGTGAGGAGGAAGAGAGATTTGGCTGGTTTGAGTGTTGAATATCACTCCTATAAAATCCAGTTGTTGGGTGAGATGAAGGTTGGATTTTTCCCAGTGAATTGTGATGCCTAGGAACTCCACCAGTGCTAGGGTATAGAGGAGGACCCTGACCAGTAGGTGCTTGGTGGGGGAGGAGAGGAGCCAATCGTCTAGATACAGAAACACCTGGAATCCCTGAAGTCTCAGATGAGCTGTCATCACTGCTAGGCATTTCATGAACACTCTGGGGGCTGTCAAGAGACCGAATGGCAGGGCTCTGAATTGGTAATGATTGGCTCCCAGCTGGAAGCAAAGGAGACTTCTAGAGCATTCGTCCATTTTGATGTGGTAATATGCATCCCGGAGGTCTATAGAGCATATCCACACTCCCTCCCGTAGAAATGGGAGAATGGATTGAATTGTGACCATGTGGAACTTGGTCTGAACTACTGATTTGTTTCGCTGGCTGAGATCCAAAATGGGCCTCCAGTCCCTGGTATTTTTTGGCACCAAAAAGAATCTTGAGTAAAAACTGGATCCGCACTGGTCTGGGGGGACTTGTTGGATGACTCATTTTTGATACAGCTTTCTTATTTCTGAGGCTGCCTCTTCCCTTTGACTGGGTGGAACATCAGGAAGGGATTTCAGAGGTCTTGTGTAAGAGATTAGGGGAATGTAATAACCTCTGGAAATTATTCTCTGCACCCACTGATCGTTTGTAATAGAACGGCAGGCAGCTTGGTGCAGAGAGAAATGAGCCCTGGATGCTTCCACAGGAAAGCAGTCGGGGAGCGCTTCAGGAATGCTGATAAGGTTGTCCAGAGAAAGAATCCCTGGAGCCCTGATTTTGGGGACCCCCTCTGCCCCAAAAGGGGCACCTTCCATTATTGAAACCCCCTCTGCCTCTTGGGGAGTTTTTGCCACGTGCAGTACGGAAAGGGCCTTGAGATTTTTTTGTGCCACATCTTTCCACTCCCCTGGTTCCTAGAGAAAGATCGCTGAGGCTTGGAAAAATGTAGGCCAATGGCAGACAAGGTTTTTCTGTCCTGCTCACACCTGGCTAATGTGTCCTTCACTTTAGAACCAAGCAAAGCGGACGGTTCGATAGGGGAGTTTATAAAGGAAGACTTGAAGGAGTCCGCGAGGTCACAAATGCGCATCCAGGTGTGGCATCTCATAACCGCACCTGCACCCGCAACTCTAGCTACCCCTTCAGTTACATGGGACAGCAACCTCATGGATGAGTTGGAAATCGACTCTAGGGTAGCAGGTTGGAAAGCAGCTGTATCACATGCCCCGTCTGAAACTTAACCTGCAAGGGTCCCAGAGAGTTCAGATATGAGATCTCTTTGGAGCCTCGTAAAATGTGCCAAGTAATTCAGAGACCTAACAGCAAAGGTTGCTGAAGCAAAAACTCACTTCCCTAATCTGTCCACTGCCCGGACTCTCTGTTGGACAGGTGGACAGCAGGACTTTCCTCCTTTTTCGTGACAGCCATCACCACCATAGCGTCTACTGGTAAACCTCTCGACCAATGGGGCTGTTCCTCTGGAAGGGAGAGTATCTTGTCTGTTCTCTGGAGAATGGCCTCAATGGTATCGGTGTTATTCCATGCCCATTGCATGATGAGCTTGACAAGGTCATCAGCAGGGGGGGGGGGTTCACCCAAGAAGTAGAGGGCTGAGAGCAGAAAGCCTGCAGGAATATGGATTCCTCCGAAGGGTTGGAGGGCTTCCAGTTGCCCCGCTGCCTCAAAATTTCCAGGATGTCTCCAAAGGAGACATCATCAGGAGGTGACCGCGGGGACCCTTCCACATCATTGTAATCCATATCCTCAGTGAGGGACTCCTCCGTGGAGTCCATGTGTTTTCTCTTACATGTTCGTTTCCGAGGAGGATCTTCAGTGGGAGCATCTGAAGAGGACTCAGAAAGGTGGTTACCCTGTACAGTGGTTTCCTGAGGCTTGCACTCTTGGTGTCCCGGGGAGGTGGCCTGTGATAGCTGCAGCTCAGAAGGAAGCGGGAGAAGGTCCAACATAGGAGGAGCACTTCGTGAAGCAAGCACCCTCTCCATTACTCGGAAGGCAGGCCCGCTCGAAGAGGAATGGGAGCCCAGAACCGAGGAAGACAATCTGGGAACCGGGGTCACACCCCACTCCGCGCGGCCTGCTCCTGGGGACAGAGCCTCAAGAAAAACCAGGGCAGGAGTCTCCCCCAGAGCCAGAGCCAGAGACAGAGCCGATAAAACAACTGGAACCATTCCCGGAGCCGATGGTTCCACCCCACAAGCATGAGATTGATAAAGGGATGGTTCCGAAGGAACCAAAACCCAAAGGGGCCTCGGAGCCTCAGAGAAGGTCACTGTTGGGACAGAGGAGAGGATTCCTCCTGCAAACAGAGCTATGAGCCTTAGAACCAAAGGGTCCAAGGGAGGAGAATAACTGGGACTCAGGGGCAATGGACCCAAAGCCCGGAGTGGGGTGGGTTCGAGGAAAATTTGTAATCCCCCTGGCTGTCAGCAGCTGATCAAACAGGAGTACCACAGCCAATTCAAATAGGCTCCTGGTGGACCATACCGACACTCCTGAGGGGGAGTCAGGTTGGTCCAAAAAAGAGCTAAAGGCTTGTCCAGCAAAAGGATCCAAGGATGGGGAATACTGGGTCCGAGGTGATGTAAAAGTCAGCACCGAGGATTCCAGTTTCAAGACAGGCAAAAGGGGAACTATCTGTGTCAAAAAAGGGCTCGGAGCCAAAGTGATAGCTGGGGTGGAGGTCATTATCGGCTCTGATGGCGTCATTGGTACCGATCTCTGAACGAAGATAGGGGACAACAGTGTCGAGCTTATGGCAGGCAATAAGGTAGGGTCTGAAACAGTAGCAGTAGTCGGTGCTGAGGGCGGCACCAATGTGGAAGTCATCACAATATCAGAAGAAACCAGTGGAGCAGAGCTCGGAGCTGAGGTCATCAGAACCGAGGAGGCAATCTTGTGCCCTGTGGAAGTTTTATGGGCCCTGTGCTTATGAGGCTTGCCCTTCTCATCAGCCGGTGAAGAAGGATCTGAATGAGGACTTTTTTGTCCGTAGATGGAGGGGTTGAGACCTCCAATGCGGAAATAGCCTCAGAAAATGGAGAAGGAAGCAGGCCTTACAGAATAAGTTTATTTCTTTCATTCAGCGTCCACTGACTGAAACTAACACAAATTTGACAGGGAGGTTTCACAGATAGGTGTGGAACCCCCAAACAATAAACACATTCCTCATGTAGGTCGTTGTTGGGGAGTTTACCATTGCAGGAAGAGCAATGCTTAAACCCTTAAGTCCCTTCTTTTCAGACATAGCAAAAAGGCGATTAACTAATCCAAAAAGAGGTATTGAGGAGGAAAGAAAAGAGAAGAAAATACCAACAATGATATTAAGAATACCACAAGGGTAAGGAAGGGCATTTACCAGCAATGGTAAGAAAGAGAATACCCGTGGGTAGAGCTAGTTAAGAAAACAAGAAATACAGGAGTTTTGAGAGAAAAACATACAAAATACTGCAAAAATTGAAAAATACAATACTTAGCTGGAGAGCTCGGTGAAACACTGCTTTGTGGCTGCACGGCAAACGAGATCTAAGGTAACTGGGAGAAGGGCATTGTGGGTAGCAGCTTAGCTCGAGAGTTTTTGGTGTACACGGGCTAGGTATTAGGCTGACTCGGTTCCGAGGGCTCAGAACCGAACCCATTAGTGATGAACAGGAAGAAGATTAACAACTTCAGATGTTACTTTTTCATTCTGATAACCAATCTGTTTTAATTCTCCTCTGTAGATATTTCAGGTCAAAACAGAGTTCAGTCTGTTTTGAGGTTGCTGGAACGATTAAGTTTAAAAACCAGTTTAACATTCTCTGCAAAAGATGCACCTGGTATTCATATTGATATAGTTGTCAGCTTACCCATCTCCAGATTTTCAGGTTTTGTGCACTGACTCTGGAGGCACAGCACAGCCCTATGCCAGTCCAGCCACAAATTTGGCTTCATGAAGAAGAATTATGATGACCTTACTGTGTAATTCATGGGCTGTAAACACCAGGAGAGCCTACACTTCTTCCATATCCAAATTTAAAGCGTTTAACATATTTTTACTAGTTAAAAATATATATTGTATGCTTGATATTATTATTTGCTATTTCCTACACAGGTACACTCTACAGGACTCCCCCAACTCCCTGGATTTGCAAATTGCAGTGTTATGTTGGTTGTATCTCTTACAGGGCAACACAGTAGTACCCTGGTTGATACTGATTTATTCAAGTCCAAGCCAACTGGCACTGTCTCTGATTTCTTTGAAAAATCTTTCATATTTTGTAAAAAATGTATAATATTATTATGCTTCCTTTTCATGATAAGAAGTGGCATTGACATCTTCATATATATGTTGTTGTCTTTCGGCTTTTCCCGGTTAAGGGGTCACCAAAGTGGAAGTCTGCTAATGATTGGAAGTAGATTTTCACGAACACCGAGGTGCCAGCTTGACGTCCAACCTTCAACGAAGGCAAACCCATTTACGCATGTCTTTCGAATGCCCACCCAACCACGAGGGGACATGCAAACTCCACACAGAAGGCACTCCCCGCACTCCAGCCGAGAATCGAATGGGAGAACCTCTTGCTGTGAGGCAACAACGCTACCGCTGCACCACTGCGGAAGTGACATCTTCATATATATACATTCATACATTTTCTGTGACTTTCTGTGGTAGACATTATGACAAATTCGAGAAGTATGATTTATTTTCCCACGCAATGTTTACAGTGATGGTAAAAAGATGATGCAGAAAAGCTCAAGTTAAGCGAGTACTGCATCATATGTAGTAAGCGTTTGTTAATTAAGAGACTATGGTTTAACTAGGCAGTCGAACTGTAACCATTTTTTGCAAAACAGAAATAATACACTCATGCATATGACAAATGCAGTATTTCCCTTTCCTTTGGCTTTGTCTGACCACTCTGACTTTGTACACATAACCAAACCAGACCAACAGTAGGTGAATCCTTCATTGCCCACACCCAATTGTGCATTACTGCTAAAGCAAAACTGTAGGTTTTATAATGCATTAGCTGATATTAATTGAAATGTGTTTTCAGTTAGATACAAACATTTCTAAGGTTATCTTGTTTTGAAGTTACCTAACATCTTTTGGGTAGTGCTGAAATCTGAGTCACGTGATGGGTATCCACTCCCCAGGTTTCCCCATTTCTGATGAGATTCAATGCTTTGGAGCCTTCAAGTCCAGCTATGGTTCTGCACAACCCTGTGTTGGGATAGCAGGTGAACAACTGACATTTTTTGATCTTGTCCGTGTACAACATTATATAGTTTTGCATTTACCAAGAGCTTTATCTCATGTCTGCTCTGCATAATAAATAATTTCTTTGTGACATAAACACAGTTTCCTCTTTGTTGCAAAAGTCAAAGTTAAATTACATTTTATATTGCCTGCTACTTAGGCTTTCAAAGGGACACAAGGCAGGAACTAAAAATATGATAAGGAAATCAAGAATGGAATCTTTAATGCACTTGTAGAGATTGCTAGACAGGTTAATTGTATCATTCTGTTGTCAAACAAGTATAACGTAAATAATAAGGTATAGCACAATGAATGCCTTGCTGCTTTAAAAAGTCTATACTAACCATTGCAAACACTATCGCTTGGCCATTTCACACAGTCTAAACAAGAATCCCGCATCCTGGAGTTACTTACAATTTAAAGGATCAAAAAAAAGTAAAACATTAACAAATGTAGTACAATAAATTGTAAAAGAATAGCTAAACAAAACGCAGATATTACTCATCCTTTCATATCACATAGATGCTTCAGAGCTACTGTAGCCCGAATGTGTTTTTTATTTATATTTTTACTTGTTTATTTATTTACTGTTACAAAGAGACTCATCTCTTCTTGTGAAATATTAAATGAATACATCATATAGATTTCTACACAGCATTTTGAAAATAACACTTTTCTCCAAATTCAGTGAAAAGGATACTTTTTTTAATGCAAAAACAAGTATATGTCTATACTCCAGTAATATCAACATCAGAACTAACTACAGGAGGCAGGAGTAGAAAGGTGTAACAAGTTACATGACAGAGATGTAGAGGGAGGCTTTCCTCCTAGAATATATAATTTCAGGCAAGTATCCATTCACAGTCTTAGGATCACAGTTTTTTACAAGTGAGATGTAAGGTTTCCCTTTATTTTCATCTTTTTTTGAGGATCCATTTGTTAATTTACAAAAAGGCTCTCTCTGCCTCATTGTTATTTCATTCACTCATCCTTTTTGTATGTGTGTGTGTGTGTGTGTGTGTATCAATCTATATATCTGTATATTTATATAGATATATTATTATAGATAGATATACTTTAGATACAGAAAGGTGTGTGTGTGTGTGTGTGTGTGTGTGTGTTGCGTGTGTGTGTGTGTGTGTGTGTGTGTGTGTGTGTGTGTGTGTGTGTGTGTGTGTGTGTGTGTGTGAGTGTGTATTTAAAGTCTTCTGTCTGTAGAACTAATAGCCCTTTGGAATGTTTTTTTCCACAACAAAATATTTGGTGATGCAGATCAAGCAGCTTTGAAGTTGCATACTATGGCACCTCATAGCATAACTGGTGCAGAAGTTTTGCCAGTGATCAAATAAGCTCTGGTAAGCAAGGGAAAAAATGGGAGAACAGTACTACCAATAAAAATAGACATTTTTCTACCTGTTTAGCAAATCTAAACCATTTCCATCAGTTTTCAAGGTAAAACTGGTCAAAGTACTAAATAAGTGAAACAACCATCTGAAATGCAAGCAGAGTACAAAAAATAAATGTATTATGCAAGCCCCCACCGGCACACTCTTACTCATCTATACAACATCCATGGTCAGAGAACCATGGAGAAAAGGGTCAGCCTAAATACTATGAATCATTGCGATCACGCAAACAGAAGCCACACTTATAAGGGATTCCCTGTGAAGAGGATGGATTAATGAAATGTATATTTGGGAATCTTTTTCAGCGAGTTGAAACTTTATCCTGTTTATACTTACTCAACAGCAGGGAAGTGATGTGACAGAGTGTTTGTATACAGGGAACTGACATCAGATTGGTCAAGTGATAGTAGCCTCAATCATGTCACATCAAGGAACAGAATGTCAATAACTATTTTCCATAAGAAATCACTGCCATGTGATTCTTAAGCATGTGCCTACACTGATGTCTTCCCTTTGATAGATTTCTGCCTTCTTCATGTTTGTTATTATGTCTCCCACATGGGGGTTGCAGGGGACGGGGCTTGTCTCCCCGTAGGTATCACTTTTAGTTGCTGATTTTGCCCTTATGAAATTTCAGACTTTCTTATACAGCATTTTGGCTGCCTGGCTTATTGTTGCTTGAGGTTTCATAGGGGAACTCAAAAATAGCTTCATGCTTTACAAACCTATTCTGAACCAAACAGGTATAGAAAGGACATCGAATTTGATTTACATATACATACACACACACACACACACACACACATATATATATATATATATATATATATATATATATATATATATAAATATATATGGGTCTACTTCACTTAGCCGACATCCCACATAACCAACATGCACAACACCGAGCTGACAACACCATTATTGCACAGCACTGACACCGCACAACACACACAATACCAGCACATCAAAACCCTGACACACCTCCATAAAAGATACACACAACAGCACACACAAACAACAAACAAAAGAAAAAACACAACACACTACATAAAACTACCTAGTTCCCTTCACTCACACCCTGCCCACCATCTACATTAAACTAAACCCTTACCACTAAAACAAAACATACACTACAAATAAAAAATCTAAAGCACTTACCTTCACATTTCACATTATTGTGGGGGGGGGGGCTACACTCCCCTGCACCCATACCTCCCATAACTTAAATATACCAACTCTGAGAACGCACTGCAACGTCCACAAGAGTGGATTTCCTGTTCCACTCCAGCTGAACTGTCGACCATTCGGAAGTCGGTATTATAACGTATTGGTCATCTTCTGACATGTTGAGCTTTTCGGCTCGGTGTTTTGTGTGTCGGTCTACACACACACAGAGATATATATATATATATATATATATATATATATATATATATATATATATATATATATATATATATACTTAATTGCCTCTGAAGTATTTCTGAACCATCATTTGTGTGTGATATTGCAAAATTCAGTATGCTATATACTGTAGTGATGATGATGGAACAGATATGGAAACTAGTACAGAAAATAAAAAGCATAGCAATTGAAGGCTAAGGGATGGATTGTGAGAGAAGGAAAGAAAATCGGAAGTTCTGACTCTCAAACAAGAAGTCCTACATACTCTATTATTAATACATTATCAGAAGCTCAGATATAAAAAATATGCAAAACTGAGTGAAGTTTATACTCACAGTGTCAACAGCACAGTCTGTCCCAGAAAGATCCAGGTGCATTAGGGAATTAGGTTGAGCCAGGAAAAGGTATAGTGCCTAGAAGAAAGAAAACACACTAAATGTTGTATTTGGTCAAAGACAAATACAAAATATTTGGTAAGGCATGGCAATACAAGTGATACAAACACAGTCTGAGCAACTGAAAACAAGGATATTGGTTTGAGTTGATTAACAGTGTGGGTGCATGGAAGGTGCTTTGAAGCATTGGAAGCTGTATGGCTGTTATACCCTTAGCAGGATATAAGCCATATAGGTTACGCTACTGTAGCAGTGATCAATATGAAGAACATCTCTTATTAACTCTTATACTATCTTCAGCTATGACTTTAAAATGGCCTGAAGAAAAGGGTATTAGCATGGTGGTGTTTCATATACATGAAACTCTCTGTGTCAGAAAAACTTCTGTATGAATCACAGCAGTTATGGAAAAAAATAGCTATGCATTTCAACCCTACTAAGACAAATGTGTCAAACTGTGTTTTATATTTTATATTTATTTATTTGACATTTGTTGACCAGGAAAGTCCAACTGAGCTAGAACCCTTTTTGGAGGCCTGGGGAGGAAAGCTCCACAGAAGAACAAAACAATGTTATATACATAGCATGAATGAGAACAATACAAAGCGAATAGAGTGTGTTATGTAAGTGTATCCAACAGAAGTAGATGCATACAGTCAGAGAAAGTAAAATACATTAGAATTAAATGCACACAATCTAAAAAGTACAAACATTTCAGTTGAGATGTAAAATGAGGTAAGTTAAACATATAGGTATATACATTTCTCAAAGGCAAGTTGGACAGAATTCAGCATTACCCTGGTTAGTTGTAGAGGTTAAAGGAGTAGTTGTAAACAAAGCAGGTTTATGATAGGGGGAGTGTAACAGAGGCTGCAGTAGAGTGGTTGTGAGTAGTAGTACCAGAGGACAATAAGGATATGAGTGAGTGGTGTTAATTAGGGACAGTGGTTCAGACTGAGCTTTTTGCAGTGACAGATCCAGGCATTGAGCAGTTGTTCATTTAGAGATTTTTTGAATTCACGTGCATGGGGTTAGTTTCGGATGTGCAAGGGCAGTTTGTTCCAGGCTAGGGCAGGATTGTAGCTATACAGAGTATGGCAAATAGATTTTTGCAGCTTGTAGGTTTCCAGAAGTTGTTGGTCAAAGCTTCTAAGTGTTCTGGAAGGATTATAAAGTGAGATGAGTGAGGCGACAGAAGGATAGATTGAGGGCCTGTTAAGGATAGAATGAATGACAGAGAGATGGGAGAGAAGAAGATGGTGGGGGGACTCTACCCAGTTTAAAAGTTTGACGGATTGTCAGTGATGTTCATTTGAGGTGTGATTATCAGGAAATCTTGCTACTTTGTTATAGGTGGATTCAAGTGCAGGGGCAAGAGAGAGAGTCTAGAGTCTTTGTGAGAAATTTATTATTTCTGTAAAGTAAGCCAAGTTTTTGGTGTGTTTTTTATGCAATGGTGGACATGAAGGTTGAATTTGAGCTGGTCATCTATGGTGACTCCAAGCAGTTTGGCCTGTGTTTCTGCAGTTGAGAAAGTGTTGTTAAGAGAAGTAATCGAGTAGGTAGGTTTAAAATGTGTGAGAGATTTTTTTAGGAATAAAAGAAGCTTGGTCTTCTTAGAGTTTAGGATAAGTTGGTTATTATAGAGCCAGTTTTCAATAGAGCTAAAGGAGTTTTGGGTGGGGGCATGTAGGTCAGAGAGGGTGTCAGAGGTAGAGATGACTGAGTCAGCATATTGTATAAGAGAGGAGTAGGGACAGGAAGTATGTAAGTAATTAGTGAAGACATTAAATAGTAGGGGGCCAAGGTTTGTCTCTTGAGGAACCCACATTTTGATGGGAAGAAAGGGAGAAATTGCAGAGAGCCATTTAACTGGTTGCTGTCTTTAGAGAGAGAGATAGAGAACCAGGAAGTGGTAGTACTGGAAAGGTTGAGGTCAGAGAGTTTGGAAAGTAGCATAAGGTGAGAGAGAGTATGAAATGTTTTGGAGAGGTCTACAAGGAGACAAGAAGTAAGTTTGTTGTTATTGTCTCTGGCTAGGGACATTGAGTTAGTGAAGGTGATGAATGCAGTAGCAATGCTGTGCTTGGCACGACATCCATGTTTTGTGGTAGTGAGTAGGTTTTCTTGGAGTTGCTTGTGTACACATTTTTGTGTATTTTGGAGAGGGGGGCAGTATTGCTTTGGGCTGGTAGTTAGATTTCCATGGAGTTGCTGCCTTGATGGATAGGTGAGGTAAAAATTGTTTCCAGAGTGAGGGTACAGTGGATTCACCTACAGATTGGTTTATAAGAATGGAGATGGGGAAGGCTATGGCGTTAGCAGCTAATTTAAGGAAGGATGGAGGTAGGTTGTCCACAGATGAAGAGCATGGCTTGAGCTTAAGTAGGAGATTTTTCTATGTAGCTGGTAGAACAGGTTGCAGAGAGGAGGAGTTGTTTGAGAGAATGGTGGGATCTGCATTAGTTTACAGATAGTGTCAGTGAAGTAGGAGGTGAATATGGTGGTAGTTTCAACAGGAGTGTTATTTGGACAAGGGTTAGGTGCTATGGGGTTACCAGGGTGCAGGATTTGGCTGACAGAGTTCCAGATTTTATTTGAGTTATTATGTTGGGTTGTTTGGGATTTGTGGCAAAAAATAATCATAATTGACTTGTTTTTTGGTAAGGTTGCAGAGTTCTTTGTAGGTGGATAAATTGTTTTTTGGTAAGGTTGCAGAGTTCTTTGTAGGTGGATAAGGAATTTAGTCTTAGTCCAGAGTTTCCAGGCATTGTCTCTTTTCTGCATAAGAGCATGAGCAGATCAGGATAACCAGGGTGAGTGGAGAGATTTAACTCTTGTTTTCCAGAGAGGAGCAAGAGAGTTTAGTATGCTTAAGAAAATGTTGAATTTTTTGTACTGCATCGTCAAGTGGTAAGTATGAAAGAAAGGACCGGTTTATAGAGGAGAGTGTGCTATTTAGTATGTCAAGATGGAAGTTTGGGAGGCTACTGCAGTCTTTGAATTTGTGAGGCATTGGATGGTGTGGAGTGAATCTTTGGAAGCAGATAAGAGAGTGATCAGTAGAGTTTTAGGATGGTGGTATGGGGCAGGATTTTATAGTAGGATCCAGTCTATGATGGAGCATGTGTTGTTGATTTGTTAAAGTTGTTAGGGGTGGTGATGAGTTATGAGAAGCCATGAAGGTTGATGCTAGAGCTAGGGGAGTTGGAGGTAAGGGATAGCCAATTGATGTTGACATCTCTTAGGAGGGTAGTTTTATTGGCTATATTATGTGTGAACCAGGAGAGAATGTGTTCTTAATACTGGGATATTGTCACCAGGGGCAATATATATTACAGCTTGGATTAGTGTTTTGTAATTATTTAGTTTGCAGTTCACAGTTAAGAGTTCTGCAGAGAGAAACTGAGGGTGTGAGTTGGCTATAGGATATAGGTTGAGGTGTTGGGAGTATATTAAGGCAACACCTCCACCTTTCTCTTTAGGTCTGTCAAGTCGAAAGATGTGTAACCAGGGGGAAGGAATTTTTTATCTAAGATGTGAGGTTTGAGCCAGGTTCTGTGAGAGCTATTATATCAGTATGGTAGATCCCTCTTTGCCTGCAACACTCCCAAAATCTGGAACTCACTACCAAGCCAAATAACTTTACCACCCCCATTATTCAATTCAAAAAACTCATAAAAACCCACTATGTAAACAACTGGCTTTGCTCATGCCACTCCTCAGGTTAATCCACTCCAAGTGATTGCTGCATGAATTCTGTTCAGAACAAACAGTTTACCCTGAAAGAATGTTAACTTGTTGATACTTGACTTACAGAACTTACAGAACTAATAACTCCCTTTACTAAACTTAACTTATAGAACTAATAACTCCCTTTACTAAACCAGCACACATTACCTAATGTCTTAAACAACAGTGTGCTTCAATGTATATTATATGCATCACTACTTGTCTACTTTTATGAATTGTTAATCTCTACTTTACTGTGTATTCATACAATATTTCCTACATATTTGCTTTATTTATTTTTTTTTTTCTCTCATGTATTATAATTGTATTTTGGAGCTTTTCTCCCCAGGCCTCCACTGAAAATAGACGTGTGTTCAGTCGGACTTTCCTGGTAAACAAATGTAAAATAAATATAAAACTAAAAAAAAAAAAAATCAGGAGAATAGCTATCCATCAGTGCATTGAATTCACTGATTCACTGCTGTGAATGTTAAGAGAGAGGAATGTTAGATGCTTAGATGAGGAGTTAGGCAGGAGGAAGGTAGGTTGAGTAGGTTGGTAAGTGGGAGTGTTGTTTTTCCCATGAAATACTCAGCCTTTGTGAATAGGCAGCAGGAAGTTAAAAAACATAACACATACATTTGAAAATGCTTAAACAGTTTGTGAGACATTAATGCTCTCTCCTTAGAGAGATTAATGAAAGTTGCATGCCAATAAGGTTGTACTTTGGTTAGTGAATAGCAGGCCCTAAAAACAAATAGGTACTCATTAATTCAACAGACAGATTCACTAGAAAAACAAAGGGAAACCAGGCACTCTTCAACTGATAGCACAACTTTGTCTGGTTCACCTTACTGACAACTCAAGTAGAGCACATCTGAAAGAAAGCTTTTTAAAATGTACTGCCCTTTCATCAGCCCTGTTTGCAACATCCCATGACTGAAGAAGAAGAAAGGTCATAGACATGCAGCGAAATTAAACCATTTTGACAGGCTCTTATCTCAAACCCATAAGTATACTTGACAGGCAAAGAGGAAAGGGATATCTCCAGGAAATATTAAATTGTACAAAAAGCAAGGGCTGTCATAGGCATTGAACACCAATGGAGTTCACCTATTACCATGTGTGAATCCTCTTGAATGGACATCCCCCACTGGATTCTGATAGAGAAAAACAGTCCTCTCCACTTAGAAAAGGTGCCTAATTGTCAGGCATTTTCCTCTTCCTTTCTGATAGAGCAAAGCAGGGAACTTTTTTTCCTGTGGAATTATGAACAGCTCATTATGTTTGCCCCATTGAAAGAAAGCCAGCTTTACCACGTTGTAGTGAAGATCTCATTCACAGAAGTTTGCAGGAACCCTCATCAACTTAATCTACAAGGCAGCCTCGGATTTTTTTAATATGCAATCTCTAAATTAAAGCCCGGATAGATGTCCCTGTTAATTTCTGAAAAGAGAGTAGGTATAAATATCCTCCTAGCTGATACAAATGAATCTCATTATAATGAACCTGTATTATAATGAAACCCTATTTAAAACAGGCCCTGCTAATAGAAGAGCTTTTAGACAAAGTAATCAGACTTGCTATAGCAATTGTAAATTAGGGAAAATGGTAATTTATCTTTTCCTGAGGATTTGCAACATTGGAGAATATGAAGGTATCACCAAACACCATGATATTGGGGGATTGCAACTACTCAAACATTGACTGGGAAAACTACTCAAGTCCCAACTCTTTCACCCAACAGTTCCTGGAGTTTATAAACTCAAATGCCATGGAACAACTGGTCACCACTCCCACAAGAGGGGACAACATATTGGACTTGGTCATCACCAACATGGGGGCTCAATGTTCCACACCAGAGGTAAACCCCTCATTGGTAAGATCAGACCATACACTAATCACAATGGACATCCACATCCCGACCCCACCCCAGCCAAGGAAACCACTGTGAAAAATTTTGCAGAAGCAAACTTCACACTTCTCAGGACCGAGGTGGAAAGTTTCAAAGCCCCCGGGCTAATGGAAAATGCTACCCAAACCACAGAATCCTTTACAAATGCACTCTATGAGCACCTACAGGAATGCATGGATTGTGCCATCCCAAGTAAAACCAAGACTCACTCCTCCAAAAACAGGAGACCAGTCTGGTGGACCCCGGCCATAAATAAGCTATACAACAGAAGGATGAAACTATTACATGATAAGGCAAAATCCCAAAAAGGGAAGGCATCCCCGATCAGTACTAGCAAGAAACTTCGATCCCTCATAAAATCATCAAAGGCTAGCTTTGAAAGAAAAATCACCAAAGACTCTAAAGATAATCACAAGGCGTTCTTTAGCTACGTCAAGAATCTGGGTGGCAACTCTCAGATCTGCTCCAACTGGTGCAAAATGGCACAAAATACACTGAACCCACTGATATTGCCAACATCCTGGTGGACAGGTTCAGTGCAAACCTTACCCCCCCCTTCCCTCCCAAAAGGGCCAGTGTCCATCCCAGAAGAATGCAGTCCCCCTGACATCACAGACACACAGGTGAAAGCAGCCCTTTCCAAAGTAAAAAACACAGCATCAATGGGACCGGATGGTATCCAGGGCTGCGTCTTACACGAGCTCCAAAATGAACTAAACCCTCACATAAATTCACTGTTCCAACTCAGCCTTACCACAGGTTATGTACCCAAAGAATGGCGTACAGCAACAGTGATCCAGCTCCACAAAGGTGGCGCCACAACAGATCCCTGGAACTATCGCCCTATAAGCCTGACTAGCCTGGTCTGCAAGGCTATGGAGCACATCATCATTGATCTCATAAACAAAGACATTGGGAACCTCCAAACACTGGACCCTACCCAATTCGGCTTTGTTAAAGGCAGATCTTGCCTCTTAAACCTAGTTGACTTCTGCGAAATAGTTACCAAAGCCATAGATGAGGGAAAGGTAGTCCACACAGCCTACCTGGACCTCACAAAGGCCTTTGACACAATACCCCACTCTGGCATCATAAATAAGCTTACCAGTTTAAATATTAAACCATATGTCACAAGATGGTTGCAAACTGGCTCAGGGATAGAACTCACATGGTCAAAGTCGCTGGTGCCATGTCCGACTTTAAACCGGTTACAAGAGGCGTCCCACAGGGCTCAGTCCCGGGAACCCTCTTGTTCGGTATATACTTCTCTGAGGTACAGGCAAACATGGGATGACAGTGGCTTACCAAGTTCGCAGATGACTGCAAACTGGGAGCCATAATCAACTCGCCGGTTGACACAAGCATCCTCCAGAAGGGCCTTACGGAGACGGATACCTGGTGTCAGAACCATGGCCTCAAGCTAAATGCCAAAAAGTGCATAGTCATCCCTCTTGGGAAAAACATAGTGCCCACAAACTACCACATAGGAGGTAATCCACTAAGTATGGAAGAAGTAATTAGGGATCTGGGGACCCAAGTAGATAGTAACCTCTCCTTTGACAATCACATTGCCAAAGTGGTTAGAAAAACCTTCTATATAGCTCACCTAATCACAAAAGGGTTCACATCTAGATCAAGAGAGGTCATTGTGCCCCTCTACTCATCGCTCATCAGGCCCATAATTGAGTACAATGCCCCATTTGGGATGTACCTTACCCGACACCTGCAACAGCTGGAGAGACCTCAAAAATACCTCACCAAGAGGATCGTTGGCCTCAAACAGATGCCCTATGCAGCTCGACTAAAGAAACTCCAGCTCTACTCAGTTGCTTACCGCCTACTCAGAGGCAATCTCTGCCTGACGTACAAGGCCATGTCTAACCTGGAATTGTTGGACATGCTCCACCTCAAGAAAACCAAATCCATTTGAGCTACACACCCCAGGGATTTAAACCTTAGCACAACAATAAATAGGACATGCTGGAGGGATAGATTCATATCCCAAAGGCTTCCCTCGCTCTGGAATAGAATCCCAGTTCATGTTAGGCAGAACCCCTCGCTGACCCTCTTAAAGTGAAATCTTGATGAGTGGATGGGAAATCGTAAATTTACTCCTGGGATCAGTTCTATGGCCCTGCTGGACAGAGGCTCAGCAATCTAGTCTAAAAGGGAGGTGAAAGCCAACACATTCTGGCTAGGCTTATAAATGCCCTAGGGCAGATAGCCTAGTACCTACCTATGAACCTATGTTTCATTTAAGCAAACTAATTTGTTTAAAAACTTAAGCAATGGCATTTATGCTTATCGGCAGCCTGGTGTTAAGCCAATTAAAATTCTCATTGTCAGTAGGTGTTAAGCAATAATTAACAGCTAATTTAAGAATTACCAAACTGTTAACAATATGAAGGATTTTAAAGCTGTTTTCCCCTTGGATCATTTCCTAACACTGAAAGATAGCAAATAACTTAATTAAATGAACTGCACTGCATACACATTTCATAGTAAATAGAATTAGTATTTTTTGCCTTTTGTTTTATTTATTTTTTTGCATTAAAATACATAAGAGCAGCTAAACTTAGAGGAAAGGCAGCTTATACCATGTAGTGTTTCTCTGGGGACGCTTAATGTTAAAAAATAAACATCTATCACAAAGAATCCAAAATTATAATTAATTTAGTGAGCTTAATTGTTCAGAAGTGCTCGTTGTTTGGTGACTACACCAGCGAGTTCCAATAATATGCTTACAGCTAAGGCAATCCTCTGCTAAAAAGATGAGAATAAGTATTATTTTGTACTTCTGTTGACAAATCTGATTGAATTTTATTTGTTTCCTGTGATAGTTGCTGCATTTTCTGCACTTTAAATAAAAAAGTACTTTTCTACTGCTGCTTTAAGTACTTATAACACTGTATCACATAGTTCTAGTGCTGTTGTACCTAGACTGTGTGGTCTTTTTACATTTGGCCTCCAAACCAACCATTTTACATTAAAAAGGTTTTTTTTTCTACACTCTTGTGGCAGAAGTGTGCTGATCTAAACCTATGCGAGTTGGGGATTGCTGGTGGACGTTTTGTGTGTTTTCCCTGATTGGTAGTTAGCTTAAAACCTGTTCATTTTGCCTGTGTATAACCCTTGTGTTTGAGAGATACTGCTCTCCATGTAGTAGCAGTTAGCAGTGCCCTAATGCCTTGAACATAAAACTTCCCTAGAATAACTATCACTGAAACTGTACCCAGCCCCCTGCTGCTCTAGGAGCCACTGAGTTGCGTGCTAAGCAGCATCGCTCAGTTGGTTAACCTTGAACTACACAAAGTATAGTTCCTACTCATAGTGTCTGTGCTACCAATACAGTCCAGTCTAATTAACCAATTTCCTTCCCTGACAAAACCCACAGTAAGAACCTGATATCATGGATGGGCAGTCTCCTACAATCTTTGTAGCCAACCTGATGGAAAGGGCACCCTGGGGCAATGCAGCAATTGATTCATGCATACCGATAACCACTTAATCCTGAAACAAAAAAAATATATATATATATGAGAGATGTAGTTATACCGTGAATATGGAAGCAAGACTCTCACATACAGACAAATCAGATGCTAAGCAGGTTGTCAGTACACATGTCACTTCCCACACTAAATAAGGATTTGACACATAAACCCACATATGCGGAGATACTCACTAGTAACTTACCAGAAAGTCAGAGACCTCCCAAACGCCACCTTCAGAAACTACATATACACACAACAAAGCAAATAACAACCACAACATATAATAATACACATGCCATGGTCTCAACAAACAAGCCTATAAGGTGAAACACCACAAACACTATCATATTGGTCATAGGAGATTCCATAGTGAGATACATGGATGTCTCCCTCATCAAACTGGATTAGGAGTATGTTACAATTAGCTGCCTGTCAGGTGCCAGGATTCATCAGACCACATAAGCACTTGAGTCACTCAGCTACAAGTACCAGTATGACTCTGTCATAGTCCATGTTGGTGGGAATGACCTGGACCAGATGCAAAAGACATGACTGATCTCTCAGTTTGTGTGTCACAGGCAAGTATGAACCTATCCTTTGGCAGTATTCTACCTTCACCAAGAATAATGCCACAATATAAACAAAACCCAAGGAGTTCCAATATTTGCCAGCTTGGGGGGACATGATCGATGAGCCACATTGTTTGCCAGAGTTCATCTGCATCTGTCACTTCTAGACTTTTGGATACCGGCAAAGGCTTTAGCACCCCTATAATGCCTTTTGTAGGCAATGTGAAAGTAACCAACCTACCAATGTAGCAAAATCTTCTCTTGAAAAGCTCAAGCTCAAGGTACTGCTGCTTAATGCTAGTAGTCTAAACAAGAAACTGCACTACCTTGGAAAATGCTGATATCTCTGCAGTCACTGAGGCATGGTTCAAAGCTGCAGAAATCACCCCGGCTGTGTCCATACATTCAGACCACCAACTGAGCAAGAAAGATCCAAAGCAGGAGGTGTATCCGTCTACATAAAGGATAAGTATACCTCAAGACTGGTCAAATAGTATGATGCTCTCGAGCTACTCCATGTCCAACTAACCATAGGCAAAATCCCCTAATACATCATCGCTAGCTATAGGTCCCCCAACATGAACCAGGAAAAACATACATATTTGTACCTACTGGAGTCACTCAACATGCAGGCCAATACCTTACTTATGGGTGGTTTTTAACTATCCTACCATTGACTGGGGAACATACACAACCATTAACATGTAGGCTCAGAGGTTCTTAGCTGCAAATACTCTGGAAGAGCTAGTCAACACACCCACTAGGGGCTCAAATATCCTGGACATAGTACTCACTAATATGAAGAAGCATTGCACCCAAACCCCTCACCCACGTTATGTCTTCTTTGGTAAGATAAGACCACAAAATAGTTTCCTTTGAAATAAATATAACACCAGATGTCCCATCAAACTCAAAAACATAAAAGAATTTCTCCAAGACAAATTATCTCCTACTAAGTGATGGCATAAGAAATTTCAAAGCTCCCCCAAACCCAGAGGTGTACACCAATGCCCTGTATAACCTCTTAAGCAGTTGTATAGCATTGGCAGTAGCCGACTGGATTAAACCAAGATCTTGTTAAAAAATGGACCACTGGTATAAACAGGCTATATAACAAAATAAATAAACTAATGTCCAAAAATAAGTGGGAACAGGGTCAGCAGAAGAAGAAATCCCTCACTAGTCTAAACAAACTATGCAGAAATCTGGTCAAGTCCATAAAAGCAAATTATGAAGCAAAAAGAACATCCCTAGTCAAGGAAAATCACAAAGCATTTTAAGTACTTCAGAAATCTTAAGGGGAATACACAGCTATGTAAAGAGCTGGTTGTGGAAGGCACCACCCATACTCAACTGGAGGAAACAACCAACCTGCTAGTTGACAGATCTGGATCAAACATCAGCCCCCTCATCTCCAGCAGTCACCCCCCAAAGTATACTAGCCACCATTCCTCAGCCTATTATCTTAAGAGAGTAGGTCATCTCTGCACAATCTAAAGCTAAAAACATGCCATCAATGGGCTCTGACATTATCCCAGGTTGCCTTTTAAATAACTTAAAACACGACCTAGCAGACCCACGTGGATCTCTATCTAACCACAGCTTCCAAATAGGCCATGTTCAGGCAGAATGGAGGACATCAACAGTCACCCCTCTGCACAAGGGGAAACCATCAGCTGACTCAAGGATATATAGACCCATACGCCTGACTAGCCTCATCTGTTAAGGTTATGGAAAGAATCATCATGGACCGTATCAACAAGGTCATCTCCAAACGTCTGGATGCAACCCAGTTCAGAGTCATTAAGGGTAGATCATGTCTGTTAAATCTGTTTGGAGACGGTCACCAAGGCAATGGATGACTGTGCATACAGCCATCCTGACCTGGCCAAGGCATTTGATTCACGTCCCTACTCAGGTATTATAGACAAACTGTCTCAACTGGGCATAAACCCCTATGTCACCAGGTGGGTAGCCAAATGGCTCATTGACATACGTCTTAGAGCATGAAATCTGGACAAAGCCATATATAAAACTGTGACAAAAGTTCAAAAATAGGGAGACTTTTTAAATACTGCTCTTACAAACTTAGAAGGTTAATAGAATAACAGGTTTGGCATTGGCATGAATTTTCTGAAGGACATGAAGTCTGAAACTCAAGTGCCTGTCATTATTTTCTAACCTCAGTCATTAATGACTTACCACTAATTTGATGGAAAACCAAAATTTTATGAAAATGGACCAAAACATGAAGCAAAAATCTGAACATTCTGTGAAAATCTCTATAGTTGAGAGGTATGCTCATTGATAGGACACATACTATCAAAGTGGGTGAATTCACCAGGAGAAAGAGGGCAGTTACCAGTGGTGTATCACAGGATCCTGTGCTAGGCCCTGTTCCATTCAGAATTAATTTCTCAGAAGTCAAGGCAAACACAGAGAGCCTTTTGCTGACCAAGTCAGCAAATGACTGCAAATTGGGGGCAATCATTGAATCCCTGAATAATACTGATATATTGCAGAAAAGTTTAATGCAGACAAATGACTGTTGCCACAGCCATGGATTGAAACTAAATGCAACAAAATGCATAATTATTCCCTTTGGGAAAGCAAATACACCAGCTAATTATAATATAGGCAGCAACACCCTAACTGTAGACCCAGTGGTATGAGATCTGGTTATTCAGCTTGACAGTAATCTGAACTTTGACCACCATGTGTCCACAGTGTTGAGAAAGTCTTTCTATGTGGCACAACTCGTAAGTAAGGGCATGACATCCAGATCAAAGGATGTTATAATGCCATTGTACTCGGCCCTCATCAGAGCAATAATTGAGTACAATGCACCCTTTTGCAAGTACCTTACCAGACATCTGCAACAGCTGAAGTGGCCTGAGAAATTTCTCATCAGGAAGCTACAGAATATAAAAACAAGTCCTATGTAGAAAGATTGAAAGCTCTATTAATATATTCTGTATCCTACAGGCTACTAAGGGACAAGCTGTGTCTAGTCTACAGGGCAGTCTCCATTCTGGCCCTGATGGAAATGTTACACATTCATAAATCAAACTGTACAAGGGTCACTCATTCCAAGGATCTTAACCTAGCCTCTGACATAAATAAATCATGTTGGAGAGTTACGTACATCTTTCAGAGACTACCCCTTTCTGGAACAAGCTTCGCATTCATGTGAAGCAAAGCCCTTCCCTGAGCCTCAAGTTCAACCTAGATCAATGGATGAGTAATTATAAATTTACCCCTGGGGTGATGCCCATGTCCATCATGGACAGAAGCAGGTCATATTAGATGCCATAGCGCAGGCTCATACGGAAATTTTACTAGGCCTGTAAGGGAAGGCCTTGTAAACCTAGTAATCTCCCATGAACATATGGACCTACAAGTTCTCCAAAGGTAGTTCATTGTAGCAAGGTTTCCAGTATATCCTGGTGGAGGTATGCTGTCCCTTCAGGCTACATGATGGCTTGAGGACAAAGTACGGGCCAAGAGTGGAAAGCAGAAATAACCAGTCATATCTTCAGTTCACTAAAATACTGCAACAAACACCATGTTCAGAGATGCTGACTCTGTTATGGAGTTTTTAAAGACTAACCAAAGACTGCCCAGGGAACAGCATTACCCTAAGCTTTGTTGATGGGGGAAGTCACCAGACGCAGTCTTGATATATATTTTTCTGCATTAAGAATACTGCATCCTGGCAAACCACTAAAGAGTTCTTAAACAAAAGCATAGCATGTAAACAACACAGCTGCAGCTGATATGATGTTCAGGAACAACAGAGAAGCTAGGACTAAACCAATATGGGAAACTGACAGGGTCAGCTGTGACAAAACATGAGGTCGGTCCGCAGGAGAAAGGCTCTCAACATAAAGGGTTCTGTACCAATTCAGATAAATATGATGGATCAAGAATACAGCATAGAAGTGTCTATGATTTCAAGAAACCTGAAGATGAGGGAGACAGTGCATTTCTTTGCTCAGTAACCAGCAATTATTGTTTCAAAACCAGGATTTATTTATTTTATTTGACATTTATGTACCAGGATAGTCCAACTGGGTCAGCAGAACCAGTTTTCAACAGAGGCCAGGGGAGAAGAGCTCCAGATACAGACATGTATAAGAAAAGAAACAGCACATTTACATTACAGCTTAATAGTATAGAAGTATAGGTGTTCCAAAAATAAGTAAGATATCACATAAGATATATGTACATATCGGGCATTTGCACATTTCTGACTTTTGTATATTACTGTCTGTTTTGTAATATTGCATGTACATTCTAATTGTTTTATTTTATATTTTATGTATTGTTATATTGTGGAGCTTTTCTTCCCAAGCCTCCACTGAAAACGGGTTATTTTGGCCCCCTGGACTTTCTGGGTAAACAAATGCCAATCAGTAAATAAATAAATAAATAAATAAATATGTTCAGATAATACAACATTCAGAGACTAAGCGGTTATTGCATGACTTAATATAACAATAATGAGAAAAACTTTTATTTTTTTATACATGGTTGTATAGGGTGATGAGAAGGGGATCAGAGAGACATTATTTTTAGGAGGTTTTAGTTATTGAGTTAGCAATTTTAGTTAGTAATTGATTAAGATTAGTTAAACAGATTAAAGTTAGTATTTATTAAGATTAGTTCTTCAGATAGAGTTGTAGAGTATTAAGCAGTAGCAGGATCTAAGTATAAAGGATAAAGTAAAAGTAACATTAACCTGGAGTGGTGCAGGTGCACAGCCATGTGTTGTTTAGATATTGTTTTAACAAAATTTTGAAAGTTGCTAGGTTGAAGACAGTTTTAGTAGCTAGGGGAGAGAATTCCATACTTTTGTAACAGAGTAGGCATAGAGACACTGTCCTGTTTTTTTTTTTTTTTTTTTTTTTTTTTTTTGAGGGTTTGTAGATTGTTAGAAGTTTTTTGTCCTCAGACCTTAGGGTTCTGTTTTGTTGGTAGGGTTTGGACTAATTTGCTCACAGCTGGGCAGGCAGAGAGTTTATACATTAAGTTGTGTACAGTTAATAGCTGTATATAATGGAGTTGGTTGAGGTGTTCAAGCCACTTTAGGTCTAGAAGTGATCGACAGTGCTGTGTGCAGTACTTCAAGTTACTTGCAAACTTTGCTACTTTGTTGTAACACTGTACCATTTTGAATACTGGCACCATAAAGCGGGGAGGGGAGCAGGAAAGTTTTAGCCTGGGTGACTTTAGTTGAAGTGCTTAGGAAGTGTTTGTTTCTACAGAGAAGTCCTAATTTCTGTTGAGTTTTCTTAATATTTTATTGGATGTGGAGGTCAACTTTTATTTGATTATCAAAAATGACTCCAAGCAATTTGGTGTGCTAGACTATTTCAAGTGGGATTTTTTGGGTGGAAGAGAATAAGTTTTTTTGGGTGGGTTAAGGAATAGCTGAGCATTTGTAAGTCATGTTTCGATGGCAGTAAAAATACTTGTGTGTGTTGAATAGTAGTTCGGGAAGTGTGCAAGAGCTGCAGACAATAATGGAAGCATCTGCATATTATATGACACTTCCAGGGGATGAGGAAACGGCTTCTTTCCGATCATGTAGGTAACTATGAAACCACTTTACTGTGGTATGGGAAAAGCCTAAGCAAGAGGATGAGTCCAGAAGTAAGGTGTTAGAAATTGTGTTACAAGCTTAAGAGTGGTCAAGAAATACTGCAGATACATAGTTTCTTGCTTCTTTACCCTAGTTTCCTGCTTCTATACCATGTTCACGGTGTCAGCAAAGGATACTAAAGCTGTGGATGTGCTATGGTCTGGGTGGAGGCCATGTTGAATCAGTGTAAGTAAATTATTTTGCAGTAGGTATTGCATTAGCTGTTGGTGGATAAATCTTTCTAGAATTTAGGAAATGGGAGACAGAATAGATATGGGATGGAAATTGTCAAGTTCTGTGAAGTTCCTTTGTGGATGGGGATTATATGGAACATTTTCCATATGCTAGGGACTAGTGATTCTGATAAAGATCTATTTATTAGGATACTAATTGGGTATGAAATGGAGTCAGTGGCTGGTTTACAGTATTGGGGTGGGAGATTATCTGCTGAAGTGGAGCAGGTTTTACATTTTTGTAATAGCCTTCTTATGACAGTTGTAGCTTTGGGATGAAATGAGAAAGTGGGTTGAGTTATCAGTGTAGGGTTTATGTCTGTTGAAGTGGGCATGATTGGAGTTAGATGAAGAGATATTATTGGTGGTGGTAGTGGAGGTGGAGGGTGAGGGTCTGGTGTTGGTAGTGTTTGTCAGTAGGTCAACTATGGATTTTATAAAGTGCTTGTTGAAGTCTTCAGCTATTTGGGATGGAGGGGCATCTGATTTTGGGCAATATTCTTTGCTCATACCCAGGTTAAGTACGGTTGATATGGAAGACCAGAATTTTTGGGGGGTTGGTTTTATGTTCAAGTTGAAGGTGGGTGTAGTATGAATGCTTATCTTTGTTCGCTAACTTTTTCACATTGTTGAGAAGTTATCTGAAATGAATGAGTTTCCTCACTTTTAGTTTGCTTCCAGGCATCCCGAGCTATGTCTCTTTGTTTCACAAGGTTTTTGCAAGCTTTGGGTAGCCGTGAAGCAGTATTCTTTTTAATTCTGTTTGTACATATAGGGGCTAGAGTATCGAGTATACGCAGAAAGGTGGTATTGAAATATTGCACTGTTTCATTGAGAAGAAGTTGTTTTAGGGGTGCCCAGTTTATTTTCTTAAGTAGAACATTGAATTTTTTTGACTGAAATTACTCAGGTTTTGGACAGATTGTAGTGTGTATTTTTTGGGATGGTGTGTGTTGGTTGTAATGGCAAATGTGGAAAGATGGTCACTAAGAGAATTTGGAAGGGTACCTTTGGAAGAAAATTTGAATAAATGTGGTACTAGAATCCAGACTAGTGTAGGCTGGTGAGTAAAGTCTTTACTGCACCTAGTGGGGCTTTTGATGAGTTGTGAAAAACTATAGAGGTTAATGCTGTTGAGGGTGAATCTGATGTGATAGTTTGCCAATCTATGTTTACATCTCCTAGGATAATAGTCTCATGTTTGACTGTTTGGGAGGTCCAGGACAGTATATCTTCAAGAACAGGTATGTTGTCCTGTGGGAATATATACTACTACGATCCAGTCAGCATGACAGAAAGTAGGATTTTGTTTTAGTGTAAGGTGCTAAGTTAAGTGGGGCTACTCCTCTGCCTTTCTTTTGGGATCTATCTAATCTAGATATGGAAAAATTGGAGGGTGTTCCTTCACAGTCTTTTACATTAGAGTTTAACCAGGTTTCTGCTAAGGCTAGTATGTCATGTTTATATTGATCTATGCAGGCATATAGTGAGGATATTTTGTTGCATAGACTTTCGAGGTTAAGAGTTGTTATAACTTATGGGGTTAAGGTTAGTAGAAGGCCCGGGGTTATGATGAATGTCTCCACTTATTCAACAGCAGATATAAATAACAGTCTATTGCGGTTTTTATGTGAGGTGAATGGGAGAAGTATAAGGTAGGGTTTACTGTGTGTGTTGTGGTAAAGAGTTTGGGAGCTGAGACAGAGGGAAAGGTAAAGAGAAATAACTCGGGGGAGATGTTTGAAAAGTTGCAGTGATTAGGTGGATAATAGGTGGTGGAGGTGTCTGATGTGTAATAATGTACAGGAACTTGATTATGTTGTAGCAAGGGTAAGGATCATTAGTAAAGAGGTTAGACAGGATACAAAAAACAATGCTATCATGGAGGTAAGTTAAAGAAGGCTAATAAGGATGAAGTGATGGTAAAGTGTAGTGTTAGATGGAATAGAACAGTTGGAAAGAAGGATGTAGTGTTGCAAGGGATGTAGTACTTTAAGGGCAAGCATTCTGGAAGGTGAGTGAAGGAAATAAGTGATTGTAGTGTTATATGATTGGCATTCTGAGATTGTGGGTGCAGTCCTTAGAGTTTAAAAGTAGGAGTAGAGGGGGTGGGTGAGAACTGGGGTGGGGTAGAGGAGCAGAGTGAGCATGAGCGGACCGGGCTGGACCCTGGTCGCGGCTGCTTATGAGGCCACAGAATCAAACAGTAAGGTGCTTAATTTTATGGCTTCACTTTAGTTGGGTATTAAAAACAGAAGAACCAACCTTTAAGATATTGCTAGTGCGAGCACGGATTTCTGCATTCAGTAGGGTTTGATGTTACTGGTTAATGTATCAGATCGCCAATTAGTATAAACAAATTCAGGATACAAATGCAGATTGATTTCTAACAGTGGCAGACAAGTTGACTTCAGCTGAGCCAAACTATCTAAGGATGCAGAGTTGGTGGGGGGTGGGGTGGGGCTAAAACTGGTAACTGTAGGAAGAGGGAATGATTGCTGTGTTACTGCTTATACTGCAGAGTGTAACACCAGTAAAAAGCAGTAAAGAAGAGGCATGAAGTGACAGAAAGGGGTGGGGTGGACTACTTGATCCCAGTGATATGCTACAGATGACTATGAGGAACAGGAGAATAACAGGTATAACACTGTTGTGAGTTAAACATACATATGGCTTTAAAAGAAGCTTGTGCCGTCAAGAGTCCATAGGGGCAAAGTTGGTGAGAGTCTTGGGTATTAGCAGGGTGCTTTTGCAGTTTGTGAGCAGAATGGGCTTAGCACCTAAAAATAAAAAGGAGGAGAGCGGGGAGATTAGTATACTTACACGTCTACTGTAGCTATTATTGTACAAAATATAAAGAGGGAGAAAATAACAGAAGCTGGTGATAACTGTGGGAAAAGAACTATTAGGACAGAAGGACTAGCCAGGAGAAACTGTGAGCGATAAATTTAAGGCAGTATGGTGAGATGAAAGTTAAGGGTTAGATAAGAGATGCATGTGGAACAGCATAGGTTCATAGAATAGAAACAGAGGAGGGAGTCGTAGGGTAGTTTGTGACAGCAGGAAAGCAATTAAAGCAATTACTGTGTATTTAAGAAAATAACAGCAGTAGCTTCAACATATGGACCAAGACTGCAGTTGAGGCAACACAATGAGCAATAAAAGCAGGATCCTGGGCTTATGAATGGTACTTTCCAGAAATTAAAGATATCCATCAAAGATCACAGAGGCTGACAAGCAAAAAAGTAAACCTTATAAATATGACTGGTCTTCCTCACTCTAAAACTTATGGTGGAACAAAAAAAATGTTTCCTGTGACACAGGGTTTGAGTCCCTCAACCCTTCTTTGCCTAATGAGTGACCCTGATCAAGTTTATTAAGCAAATTTTCCCCTAGCTCAGCTTTGAAAAAAGACTGTGTCCAGTAGGCCTACCTGGTTAACAAATGGGTGTTTATTTAATTTACATCTATACATCTTGCTTGTTCAAAGAGCACATCATCACTCCACTAACAGGCAAGGAATGAAAAGAAAGACTGTAGCCACAAAAGATGACACATAATATTCCAAACAAAGAACACAAATTTTCAGGATGGATCCCGACACAGTGGACACTGAGCTCCTTCGTTATCCTACCATGGCCTTTTCAGGACTGGGAAGAAACTACAATAAAAGTTTTTGCTTTCCCTGTTTTGGTGGAAGCAACCAATTTCTTCATCTCCAAGAAATAGAGAAATAACAGGAAAAAGATAAATTACTGGTATGGTTATTTAAAAAACAGTAAAATCATCTCTGGACTGGTCTGACAGAGTAGTATTTCACTACAAGCTGAATATATATGTAAATGCTGATGACAGGATACCAGATGACAGTGAACAAAGGAACCACCAATCAGGACTTATTCTCCAGAATCAATGAAGCCTGATTAGGTAGATTAGAAATGTTTATAAATAAAAGGCCCATCACTGGAATGAAAGTATAGGAGAATCTCTTTAAAAGTTGCTACAAGTTTTATTAGCTGAAGAAATGTAGCTTTTCACACATTACAACACTGTGACTGTAGGAATGCTGTTTAGAAAATAAAAACTAGAATTATGGTGATCTTAGTGATGTTGAAACCCATCAGTCATTATAGGGGAATCATCCCTTTCTCAAAGTATCTTTTACTTCACGGTGTTCATTAAGTCATTATTTCATTGATAACCGGTCCAGGTTGGTGGTCTGGTCTCATCTACCAATCACTTTTGGCTAAGATCCAAGCTCTTAGGGAAGGCATATAATAGTTTATCACAAATTCCAGCATAAGGGCATTTCACAAATGTGTACAAATACAGCATGCATTCAGCTATTGGTCAGCCCAGTCACAGTAAACTTGACAAAATACATATTTAGCAAGGAACACAACATATATTAAATAAAGATGCCAACAACATACACTATTATCAATGTGAAATGGTTTCTGGATTGTTTAGTTTCAAGTGGTTCCAGATAGCCAGTACCAATCTACAGAAGGCTAGAGAAGAAAAATGATCCCATGAATCAATTTCTAAAATATTCATTTCAGATTGTCAGGAACGTTTTAATTCATTGTTATGATTGTTGTTTTTTTTTGTGTTTGTTTTTATTTTTAATTTGGTTAACTGGGTAGGTGGGACCATTTCCAGCCAAACACATAGGCACTTAATAACTCTAACACAGAATGAAAGTTACAAGCAGTTACAAGTGATAACTCTAACACAACACATCAGGTATCATTACCCTCAACACTGGTGTGCTGCAAGGGTGTATACTTAGTCCTCTGCTATTCACCATCCTTACCCACAAATGCTCTGCGAAATTTCCCAATAACCATATCATCAGATTCACAGATGATACCACTGTAGTGGGTCTCATAAGGGATAATGAGAGGGAATACAAGAACGAAGTCAGCTCTCTGATCAAATGGTATGAAAACAACTTGGATCTGAATGTCAACAAAACTAAAGAAATTATCATTGTCTTCAGAAAAAGGCCAGACATTTACTCACCACTTGAGATCAACAGTGAGGTGTTAAAGAGAGTTCAATCTACAAAGTTCCGGGGGTGCATATCTCAGAGGACCTCTCTTGGTCCATGAACACAGGCCAGATAATTGAAAAAGCTCACCAATGCCTGCACTTCTCGAGAAGGGTCAAAAGAGCAAAGCTTCCTCTGAATGCTCTATCCACTTTCTATAAAGGAGCTATTGAAAGTATTCTCACCTACACCTTTACTGTGTGGTATGGAAACAGTACTATGACAGAGAGAAAGAAGCTTCAAAGAGTGGTGAGGATTATGGAGAAGATAATGGGCACAAATCTTGCAACCGTACAATAACGTTTTACAGCAAGAAGCATAAAGAGGGCATACAAAATACTTAGACACACAACACATCCAGCATTTGGCTGGCTTGCTAGACTTTCATCTGGCAAGAGGTACCGGAGCATCTGCTGTAGGACCTCAAGGCTCTTGAACACCTTCTATCCAACAGAAATAAGGCTCATAAACTCTGACATCAACTTGGACGTCTCCTACCTCCAAAAGTGATCTCACTAGTAATATTTTACTGAAAGTGATACATTATTTAATGCACTATAATTGATATATTCTTACAGAAGTGCAATACCTTTCAGTTAAAAGTGCAATAGCAATAATTTCTCATGTGCAGTGTTAAAGAACTGACTTTTCTTCTCTTTTTTTCTGCGTACAGTATTATTTGTTCATATGTTTAGGTTTATATGTATCGGCAATTTTTACCTCACTAGAAATAGGTTATAAGGATTATTTTTTATGCGTATTAATCATTAGAATAGTTATGTATATGTCATGTGTTATTTTTTTATACTTAAACTGCCTCTGTACTCTGATGAGCTGATACCAGAACTTTCATTTAGGTTGCACTTGTGTTTCCTAAATGACAATAAAGTTTTCTTTGAATCTTTGAATCTAAAAACACTAAAAAAAGCTGGTAACCAACGTGGAAACACTAAAACAAACTAAAGAATGCAAGTCCTGAAGTCCAAAGTAGGAAACTTACAGAAGTTAATATAAAATTGAAGTACTTTTCGTCACCGTAAATACAGTAACTTCCTCAGAAATTATGTTACAACATACAAAAAAAATGTTAAATATTTTGTATGTTGTAGCATCATTTCTGAGGAAGTTACTTATTTGAATCTAACACAGAATGAAAATTACAAACTGTTAAACTAAACACTGAAATAGAAGATGAGAAGATTACATAAAGTTGCAAAAATCATATACCTTTATCCTCAAATTCCATTAACTATCAGTCACACTGCAAGGTGCAGCAAATCAGATGAGCAAAACATTACAGTGCTCACTGTAAATGTAAAATTATTTTCTTGAATGTTCCCTCAGCTTAGGCTACTGCAAATAGTTATTCTCTTTATTTGCTAGATTTATTTTTTTTTCCTTTTGCTCCTTAAAACTCAAGTAATGACTGGAAAGGGCTAGCAGACCAGTCCACCCAACCAGTCAGTCAATCAATCAGTTCCTGCTTCAACTTCCTTTCCTGTCTTCCCTAACTCCCATTGAGTTCTGTTGTTTTCCCATCATCCATTCCTCCCACTGAACTCTGTTTCCTCCTTTATAGGAATGTGTTTAATGAAGCACAAACTGCTTACTAATAATACCACAAGCTAAAACTAATTATGCTGCTAGAAGTTGTTTTCTTACTGCATTAACCAGTAAAAAAAATGGCAGTACAATAAACTAAAAATGTATTAGTGTTTATGTTGTTTAAATGCAGTTCTCCAAAGAGAAGAAAGTTCTAGTGCTAGTATTGTATGGTATTGAGGAAGCATTTCCTTGCTGCTTCCTCCATTAACGAGCAGTTGTAGAGCAACTCTATCAGATCTGCTAGACATTCTCTCTGTCTTAGCCACAGACATGTCTGTTGGTTTAATAGTGCTGCTAATTACACAGGCAAATGCTAGGAAGCAGGTATGAGATCTAGTAATATACATATTAAAGTGACAACTATAACATGTTCATCTTTATTGCTGCATGGTGAAATGTGTAGTTTGTGTTAAAGTAATTGTTGACCAGATTGGCTGTGATTTATTAACCTATAGCTGGGAGTTAATTGTAGAACTCAGAAGCTGATGAGCCGATTTCTAAGGATAGCTAGAACTCCATGCCAGTTTGGTATTCATGAAATGACAGCTAGATATGCAATGCTATACTGTTGTGCACATTTGTGTCTTGTTCTATCAGACTGTAAATGCTTGCTTGCTAATTAGAGCTCCTGCATACACAATGACTTCTGAATTTGCCTCTTGGCAGTAGTGCATAAATATATGCAAAAGGTATTTTGGAGGCCTGACATGTTTACAAGCACTATCTGTTCCCATCTGCTTTTATTTATTAATTTAAACCAAATTCTTCATACATTAAGTTAATCAGAACTCTCTTAGCCCTTTCATCCATCTATACTCCTAATCTTTCGTACCTGACCAAATCAGCCCCAGTTTATACACTGTACATGATGCATAAGAGTTAGCACTATCCAGCATTTGACACCCAAGGCTGAAGTCCATCCTGGAAAAGGCCAACATTGCACAGGTGCACAAAGTATGTATGTATTTATATGTGTGTGTGTGTGTGTGTGTGTGTGTGTGTGTGTGTGTGTGTAAATATATATATGTAGGGTCTATATTAAATCAGCGAACGCTTAAAATAGCGAATGCTGATTTATTTACATTTAAAAGTGAAAGCTTCACAGCCTGAACACAAAGAACAGAGATTTTTTTCCCTTGGGCCGTTTTCAGGACTTTGCCATTTCCTCCACTGTGGTACGATCTCGGAGCTAGTATATTTAAGTAGGGAGGTGTGGGGTACAACCCCCCCCCCACTTTATTTAGTGTTTTGAAGTTTCTTTTTTTTTTTTTTTTGTGGAACAGCAATTTTTTTCTCTGTGGAAAAAAAATCGCTGTTTCGTGTGTTCAGGCTTTCAAGCTTTCGCTTTTAAAGGGTCGATAAATCAGCGCTCGCTATTTTAAGCATTCACTGATTTAATATAGCCCCTATATATATATATATATATATATATATATATATATATATATATATATATATATATGTGTGTCTGTGTGTATACATATATATATATATATATATATATATATATATATATATATATATATATGGGATCCAGACACATGCTCGACTAGCATATGTCCAAATCACAAAACATCGAACACACATACACGAAAGCGCATAACATCGACAAGCGCTCCCGTGTATGTGTGCCTGTTTCGTAGATCGGACTATATATGTGTGTGTATATATATATATATATATATATATATATATATATATATATATATATATATATATATATGGTTTACTATCATTATTTCGAATGACATTCGGTCGACCGCACTATGTTCGACAACGGAAAGTCGAACACTGCAATGTCGAACTTTAAAAGCAAGCCTAGGAACGGGTTTTAACATGGGTCGAGATAGGGGTGAGGTTTGTAGTTCGGCAATAGCAGTGAACCCCTATCTCGACCCATGTTAAAACCTGTTCCTAGGCTTGCTTTTAAAGTTTGACATTGCCGTGTTCGATTTTCCGTTGTCGAACATAGTGCGGTCGACCGAGTTTCATTCGAAATAATGATAGTAAACCATATATATATATATATATATATATATATATATATTTATATGTGTGCGCGTGTGTGTAACACCTGTACAATTATCATAAACTAAGACTTACAGCTTGCAGAATCTGACTATCGGGACAAAAGTGTGTCCATCTATACTCGCCTGAAGTAGGTAGCTGTAAGGTGCTTACTCTGTACTAGAGGACATGGCTCATAAAACCTCCAAAAATACCTCAACTTCTCCATACCACTGGTAAATAATACAGCCCATAATAATGGACAGTAAGTTTAACAGGTCACTGTGTAGTCCAAAAATTACAGCCAGTACATAACTTGTTACTTCCCCCCACTGAAACAGGACAAACTATTTACCTTGCTTTCATTTTCAGACTACTCCCTCCTTCTTTTCTTCCTTTACTACAGTATATTAAAGCTAATACACTAAAAGCTTAACCGCACCTGGACACTGCTGCTTAGTCTTCGTGGGCTTGTTCACCTCTCCCTGTAATCCCACCCACCCACTGCCCCAGCTTGTATTTTACACTGTTTACAGTTTTAACTATCTCTGGAAACTTTCTTACCTTATGCCATAGCTAAAGATTACTGGTTATTTTTCTCAACACTGTTGCATTGTTATTTCATTGGTTCATATGATGGAAATGCATATACTTTGATAAAACCTTTTACTATTTTTAATGTAAATATGACAATAGAGATCATGGCAGTGAAGTACAAAGGTTTAAAGAAACTATTTCGGAAGATAAAGATATTGGAAAAATACCAGGAAAGTGATCACAGAGGCCAAGAACAAATGTTTAAAGAAACTATTTAGGAAGATAGAAATACTGGAAAAATATAAAGAAGGTGATCACAGAGACCATAAGAGGCTTAGCCACATTCATCTGTTCGAAGACACAATTAAAAGAACAGTTTTGGTACCATTTTCAAGTATCTAATTTTGTTTATCTCCTGAAATGAGCATGGCAATATACAATAACCGTAGTGTAAAGTTGTGTCTACAAATCCAAACATCAAGACTAAACTTAAACGTAGCCGAAGAAGAACTTTATCTGTAGTGGCAACTTATTCCATAGGCTGTAAATAGGTTGGGTTAGGAAAGTCATTCTCCAATGAAACTTGATCACTTGTTGGTTCACATTTAGGTCCCCATTATGGATGTTTATAGATCCATGTGGTCAAATAGAAATGGCTTATTCATGGCCCAAAAAAGTGAAATACAGGTCACCTCAGACTAGTCGGCAGGTTACGAAGCATAAGGAAAGTTGTACTAATCTATCAGGATAGTTGAAAAAAATATTTTTTCAGGGTGAGAACTATTTGGGGACATACAAATGAGCAATATAGTTGGCTTTGTATATACCAAATGAAGCTTTCTATTAAATTATGTGTATGGTAAGGTCATCCATATAAGAACCCTGCTGTTTTTTGACTGTATCTGTCTGTGGAAGAAGGCAATACAGAGCATAAAGATGGACCAGCTTTTTTGTTTTGTTTATTGCTGAATGTTACTACACTGTACATTTTTGCATTTAGCCTGAGACTGTTTTAGGTATATGACATATGTGCACATTTCAGCCCTTGCTTGAGGTGTTTAATATCAGTGGATAAGTACCCAGTTTGCAGTCATCAGAAAACTTAGTTTGGATAGCTGCAAGAAAAAAAAAAGTCAAATATAGGAGGGCCTAGCAATGATCACTGTGGCACCCACTAATTATATTTTTATATTTAGGGAATGTACCTGCAACTTTGTGGTGGTGCTGCAGTAGCATTGTCGCCTCACAGTAAGATGCTGTCCAGTTCGATTCTCAGCTAGAGCATCTTCTGCGTGGAGACATGCGTGAATGGGTGTACCATCGTTGAAGGTTGTGCATCAGGGCTGGCAATTCGGCACGTAAAAATCAACTGCCAGTCATTAGCGGACCGAAGTTACGCTGTGTCGACCCCTAACTGGGAAAAGCCAAAAGACACATACATACATACCTGCAACTTTTAAAAGTTTGGATAAGTTGGATAGCCAGTTAGTAATCCAGCAGAAAATGTAGGGGTTCACTTAAAGTTTGTCTAGTTTTTCAATAATATGTGTATGGGGGATAATGTATGTGATTTAGGATCAGAAAACACAGAAGGGAAAATGATATTTGTATAAAATCATAGCTTAATAGGTAAATATTAGGCTAACTGCCCTTGTGGTCCATTTTGAGCCTAGCCAATTTCCCGTAGTTAAGATCAAGTCTTGTACCTTTTGTCTGTGAGGTTAAGAACTTAAACACTATGCCAAACCCCAACCCCCATAAAGTTCATCAGAAATTACTAGGCTAGCTGTCTTAATAGACCACTCTAAGCCTAGCCAATTTCCCTCCCAAAGGTAAGAATGAGGCACCATACCTTGTGTTTGTGAGGCAAACACCTTAACCATTATACCAACCCCCAATCATCTTAGTAATTCTTTGCAAATATTAAGCTTATCCCAACTGGACAGTCATTGCTAGGTCCACAATGAAACACCTGGGTTACTCATTCACTCAAACCAACATAGGAGCTTTAAATATTGCAGCATAAGTAAAGTGTTGCTGTTACAAGTGGCAAAACAATTATTTTACCACATCATCATGTCAGCTATAAATTATATATACATATATGAATAATAGAAGCTCAAAAACATACAATTTAATAAACATAAATTTAGAGAAAATACCTTAGCAGGATAAAGCCCTGACTAATGTACAGGTGTCCCGAGTTCAACAGTAAGAGCTGGCGAGGAGGATAGCAGTGAGAGGCTGTGGTCAGCCCATAATCAGTGCATGCACGTTCTCTACGGCAGTGTGTAGAAGTGTGTTCCTAAAACTTGATGGTCCACCCTTGTGGCGGTGAATGACTGTTATGGTCTTCCATTCACTTGGAATGTAGCCTGTTTCAAGGCTGTAGTTGAAGAGTACCTCAAGTGGTGCTGATAGGTCAGATTTTAGACAGTTCAAGAGGCAACAACAGATTTTGATGGAATCCATGGAAGTGGGGTTCTTGGCTCTGGTGAGTGCTTCAAGCACCTGGTCCCTGCAAATATTTGGGCATAGTATGCTAGAGAAGATTTGTTGGTGGAGATGGAAAGGTGGGGTGAAGTTTGAGCTGAATTCATCAACCAGTAGATTTGGTATGCCACCCTGACTTGTGAAGGTGGAACCATTTACCACCAGTTCAGCACACTGCTGTGTGTTACCTATAAATTTCCAGACATAGCAGAAGAAGGCCTTGTGATTGCCTTTAGCCAGCAAGGCTATCCTGACCTCATACTTGGCCTTGTTGGACTTAATTAGACCTCTTATTTTCTTAATAAGAGAGCACTTGTTTTTAAATGATTTGCTCTTCCTGATTTTGGCCACATGTTTTCTTCTTTTATTATATAGCCTGTTTAGGTGAGTATTCCCCCATAGAGGTTTGTTTTAAGTGTTTGTTTTGGGTTTACTTCTGGTAGCTATGGCAGCCTCTGTGCAGCCATTCACGTTTATATAAGGACTCTGTGAAACAGGTAGCTGTGGTCTTGGGGTGAGGCAGAGCCTTGAATTTTGACAAACTGTCACTTACTAGGATGTAGTTTGCCTTAGAATCATTCATGATGGTTACTGGTTTAGCTGGGTTTTCTGGTCTGATTTTTATTTCAAAGAAAGGAGACAGCGTTGTAATCTGACCTCATTAGAGAGGATGTCACATGGGGGGTGGTGCAACAATCTCCCATGTTAGTGAGTACCAGGTCCAGTTTGTTTGGTCCTTTGTTTGAAGCATGTATTATCTGCTCTAGGGTGTTTGTGCTAATGAAATCAAGGAAGCATTGCGCTTGTGATTTTGAGGCAGTGTAAGTTTCCCATTCTATAGAGAGGTAGTTAAAGTCACCCATAAATAGGGTGTTTGGTTGGATGGTGAGCACTTCTAGTAGGTTTACGTAAGACTCATGAGACTCTAGGGGCAAGGATGGTGACCTGTAGCTAACCATGATATGGTGAGGGACCTTATCTATGGTGACCTGCAAATGGATGAGCTCCATGGTACAATCCTGTTTAATCAACCTGGAGATATGTTTGCTGGTAAGGTAGATCAAGTCACTTCCAACTTTGGCCCAAGTTTGTGCTGCTGTTGGTGTAAATGTGTGGAAGGATGTGTAGCCTTGCACTGCTGGAGTACTTTCTATGGTTTTAAATCTAGTCTATGCCACAGTATAGATGTCTACATTCTCCAATGTGAGGAAGGTTTGACGGGTGTGGAATTTTTGTTTAGGATCCTAGTATTCACCAGTAATACCTTAATATTGCTTAGACACATTTTCACTATGTTGCTAGTTTTGTCTCTTTTTTTTAAGTTTATAAAGCCTAGTGATTTTAGGGACGAGTGAGGCCTGGAGGTTTGTGAGAATTTACATGAGGAGAATGCTGAGTGGCGTTTAACACCAGACCTTGAAATCTTTTATACTTGTTTTCATATCCAGGTGTATTTTAATTTATTTTGAAAGAATTTTAAAGTAAAAACATTTTTTTTATCTCAGGATTATTTAGTCAGATGAGGAGAGTCTATACAAGCAGTTAAGTGTTGAACAATTGTAAAATGTTATCTCCTCTGTGGTCGGTAAATCTGTTATGTTACATCCCAACAATTCATGACAGTATTATGTGTGTCCTCACACACACACACACACACACACACACACACACACACACACACACACACACACACACAATGAGGTGCATGGGTTGCTCTCATCTTACATCCCAAAACTGCTGACACAACTTCCAATATTGACTATTACTACACTGCCTAGACAGACCACTATCTGGGGCTACAGGTATGCACTCTTAGCATGTCTGCAGTCATACCTACAACTGTTACTACACTGCCTACACAGATTTAAATTTATGTAAATAATTGTATATGATGTTACTGTTTTTTTCTGCCTCCCAACCAGTAATGTCAATGGCATCTATATGACCAAAAGTACATGTTACTATCATTGCTGGACTACCATAAAACTGCAATGGAATTGCTAAAAGACTGTAACTAGTGCTACATTTCTGATATTTGTATTTCTGTAATGTGAATTTTATGTGGAGGTTTTTTCCCTGGGCCGCCTCTGAAAATGGGCTCACCTAGGCCCAGTGGACTTTCCCAGTAAACAAATGCAATAAATAATTAATTAATAAATAAATAAATGTGTGTCTTATAACAGAAAAATCCTGGGTGGAGTATTACTGCTAGTGCTTTGTTCTCCACTTTTATCTCTGCCTCAGATGCCTGTGTTATCTACAGAGGCTGTATGTCCTCTTTCTGTCAATGTGGGGTTTTGACAGATGCAATGCATACTTTCCATGTCAAAAATGTAAATTTTCAGTGAACTGGAAATCATTCAAACTCTCCATAGATGTGCATGCAGTGTGTGTGTGTTGCTGACTGTGTACATCTGTGAAAAGATTGGTTTCTCATACAGGTTTAGTTTCTCCTTGTTGCATTTACCAGGTCCATAATTTAGTGCAATGCTCCATACTGCATGTACCTAACCAGGCACTTACACCAACTGGAGCAGCCCCATAGGTTTCTCACTAAAAACTACAAAGCATAAGACACTTATAATTTGCAGGGATCTCTGATTTACCAAAAAGTAGTATTATACATTTTTTAGCATTCAGTCTCAGCCCATGGTTTTGGCACCAGCATTTTGTCATTTTTAGGCCTGTTTGTAGGATGTCAACATTGTTTGGGGATTCATTGATTGCTCCTAGCTTACAGTCATTGGCAAACTTGGTGATCCAGAGCCCCTCAACATTGGCCTTTAATTCAGAGAAGTATATAATAAACAAGAGGGGTCCCAACACTGAGCCCTATGGGACACAGTTATTAACAGGTTTCTTATCAGAAGTGAATTCACCTACCCAGACAACATGTGTCCTGTCAGTGAGCCAGTTTAGTATCCATCTAACAATGTAGGGGTTTATGCTTAACTCAGTAAGTTAAACTATGCTCCATGAGGGAGATCATGTCAAGAGCTCTGGCCAAGTCTAGGTAAGTGGTTTATACTCTTTTACCCTCATCCATTGCCCTGTTGACTTTCTCGAAGAAGTCCACCAGACTGAGCAGTAAAGACCACCTTTTGACAAAGCCAAATTGGGTCGTGTCCAGTGTTTTGAGAGTTCTTATGTCATTATTGATCAGGTCCAAGATAATTTTCTCCATGGCCTTGCAGATAGGACTGGTCAGTTGATGGCTCCTCCTTGTGCAGAGAGATGACTGTTGCTGTCCTCCATTTCTGTGGGACAAACCCTGTCCAGAGGCTGTGGTTAAACAAGGTTTCTGGTGACCCTGATAGATTCTGTTTTAAGCTATTTAAGAAGCAGCCTTGAATGTTGTTGGGACCCATGGAGGCTGTGCTTTTGGCTTAAGTGAGTGCGGTAAGGGCCTGTTCCCTCATAATGACTGGTAGGGGGATGCTTGCAGGTATTTCTTTGGGAGTGGAAGGAGGTGATGGAGTAAGATGTTTGAACTGAACTTGTTGTCCAGCAGGTTTGCTATAATTTCAGGCTGGGTGTGAGTGTTGCCATTCATGATTAACTTAGCACATTGCTGAGCATTTCCTCTGAGGTTACAAACATAATTAAAAAAGCCTCATGGTTATTTTTCACCTGGGAGCCTATCTCTGCCTTATAGTTTGCTTTGACAGATTTGACCAGCTCTCAAATTTTTGTTTAGACTGGTGAGTGTCTTTTTACACTGTTTTCTCTGTTCCTTCTTGGCTTTGGATAGGATTATTTCCTTTTTTGAATAGCCTATTTATGCTAGGGGTCCATCAGGATGGTTTATTTTTGCCATAAATCATAGGTTTGGCTCTGACAGGTACTACCTCCTCTATCCAGCTATAAATGTGGTTGTACAGTGCTTTTGTGTACAGGTCAGAGTAGGCCTCAGTGTCATCTGGATTTGAAGGAGCTCGGAAGTTTAATAAGCTGTCACTTAGTTTGAGGTAATTGGATATAGCAAAGTTCTTAACTGGTTTGGAGTTTGATGGGGTTCTAGGTTAGTTTTAATACTAACAGAGATCATTTTGTGGTCAGATCTTACCAGGAAGGAGTTACTGCATGGGAGAGAGCAGCATCCCCCCCCTGTCCATGAATATTAGGTCTATGATACTTGCACCTCTAGTTGGGAAGCTAACTAGTTGCTCCAGGGTGTTTATGTTGATAAAGTCCAAAGACATCTAAGCAAGTGCATTATGGGTTGTATAAGTCTCCCATTTCATGGAGAAGTAGTTGAAGTCACCCATAAGTATAGTGCTAAGCTGAATGTTAAGAGATTCCAGTAGATTTCGACAGGAGGTATAGTTTTTCCAGAATCATGTTAGGGGATCTTTAGCTAGCAAGATAATGATAGAGGGTTGCACCTATAGTTAGTTGGGCATGGAGCAGCAAAAGTGAGTATATAATAAAAGAAGAAAACATGGCCAAAATCCAGAAGAGCAGCTCTCTTAAAGACAACTACTCTCTTATAAGAGTAAACCATAAACCAAAAGGTCTAATTTAGTCCAACAAGGCCATCTACGAAATCAGGATAGTCCCACAGGCTAAGGACAATCACAAGGCCTTCTTCAGCTATGTGTGGAACCTTAGAGGTAACACACAGCAGTGTGCTGAACATGTGGTGAATGGTATCATCTTCACTGATCTGGGTAACAAAGGAAATCTACTAGTTGATAAATTCAACTCAAACTTCACCCTTCCACTCCCCCCCCCCCCAGCTCCACCAACATACTTACCCCAGAAATCAGCAAGAACTCGAGGCAATCTTCAAACACAGCCTTGAAACAGGCTATGTTCCAAGTGAATGGAGGACCACAACAGTCATTCTCCTGCACAACAGCAGACTGTCCACTGACCCAGGGAACTGTAGACACATCAGTCTAATAAGCCTAATATGCAAAGCCATGGAACAAATTATCATGGCAATGATAAACAAAGACATTTGCAACCTACAGACACTTGACACATTCCAGTTTGGTTGTCTTAAGGGAAGGTTTATTTAACCTGGTAGACTACTTTGAGAGGGTTACCTAAGCAATGGACTTGGGCAAAACACTGCATACCGCATACCTTGACTTGGCTAAGGCACAATACACCACTTAGGCATTGTTGACTAGCTCTTTGAACTTACATAACTTAATGATTTACCATTTGGCTCACAGATAGAACCCAAGACGTCAAGATTGGTAAGACCACATCCACCAAGAGACTGGTCACTAGCAGAGTGCCCCAGGGCTCCATGATGGGCCTGTTCCCATCTGGCAACCACTGCAGAGTACCCCAGGGCTCCATGCTGGGCCTGTTCCCATCTGGCAACCACTGATGTAAAATGGGAGTTATTACAGATTACTCCTCAGGACAGCAACATCTTGCAAGTGGGTTTAACACAGACAAATGACTAGTGCCAGAGCCATGGCCTAAAACTCAATGCCCAAAAATGCATTATAATGCTATTTGGAAAAATGTTAACCCAAGTTAATTCTATCATCAATAAAATGTCTCTAAAAGTCAACCCAGTAATAAGGGACATGGGAACATATGTAGTCAATAATCTGGCCTTTGACCAACACATAGCTAAGATAATAAGAAAAATCATTCTATGTTGCCCAGTCTATAGGTAAGGGTATGACATCCAGGTCCAAGGAAGTTATAGTACCACTCTACTACTCGACCCTTATCAGACCCATCATTGTATGCAATGCTCCCTTTGGCATGTATCTAACCAGACACTATGCAACAACTGGAATGCCTAAAAACATTTCTCAACAGCAGAATTCAGGGAATGAATACCCTGTCCTACACTGATCACCTAAAGGCTCCATCTCTGTATTCAGTCTCCTAAAGGCTGCTGAAAGGGAATCTTTGCCTAACATACAGGTCTTCTTCAGACCCAGTCATGATGGATCTGTTTCACATACACAAAACAAACACCATCAGAAACACTAGATCCAGGGAACTGAACTTCACTTATAACATGAATAAAACATGCTAGAGTGAGAGAGAGAGAAATGTGTGTCCCAAAGAATTCCTGCACTATCGAGTAGGCTCCTCATCCATGTAAATCAGAGTTCATTCCTGACCATATTCAAACAAAACCTTGACAACTGGATGGGAAGTTGTAAATTTACACATGGTCTAGCCCCCATGCCCCTTATGTACAGAGGCTGCCAATAAGAAAAGTGTTATCAAAATTACCCCCCCCCCCCAAAAAAAAAGCCTTAGTTACATCCCTGCTAACATGCCCACTGCCCCATATAGCCGCCCTTGATACTTGGGACCCAAATGGTTTGGGGTGCACTGCTAAGCTTGTAAGTGCACTAGTGGTCATTAGCGTAGTAACAACCTATGAACCTATTACATGGACTTAATTTCTAAAAGATATTTAGGGTCATTGTTTACATATTGCTGTGTATTTACAAACCCTCCTAATTTGATTAGACTGCATATTACAACTATATATTTTAAGTGCTTGCTCATTTGAACTTAAATATTACATATATATATATATATATATATATATATATATATATATATATATATATATATGGGTCTACTGTGTATGACTGAACCACCCTAATGTCGAGTGTAAAACACCAACAAAATAAGTTAAATCATACATAATAGCAAAAAAAAATGAAAACAATAATATCGAGAGAGGAAAAGTATTTCTTCTCCCAATATTAAAATTAAAACCCCTGTAACACTAGCCTCAAATTTGTCTGAATATTGGCAGTGTTATGGGAAAGTTTTAATGACATTGAAGTACACAATAGATTTAGGGTTGAGGTAAGGTGCAATGCTAGGCTTAGGGTTAGCACCCATTACTAAAGAGGGCAGGGGAGTATAATATTAATCCTAACTATGACCACAACCTTAACGTTTCAGGGTGAAGGCAATCATAATGGTTGGCTTATGATTCACTTTGAATTTGAGGTCTGATCTAGGCTTAGAGATGTATTGTGTGTGACATCTACTATTTGTTCATGTGAATACCTGAATACCTAACAGTGTCTCCATAAGTCATAAGGCTAGGATTACATTTACTTGCACTTTAAGGATTATGTTGCAGTTTTATTCATATTTCAGTAGCAACAACAAATTATGATGTACACTTACAGAAAGCTGTGGATGACAGCAGTCATCTCAGCATTACATTACAATAGCACTTCATTTAATTGGTAATGCTGTACAATTTAATACTATGTTATACAGTTTGTCTTGATTTTAATTAGTATTAATTCTGCATTTCACTGGCACTGCTGCAAGTTCTTACTGCATACTTGGAAGTTCTGAAAATGACTTGTACACACTCATACTTCTCACCTGTCCAGATTTTCACAGACTGTCCAGAATTTTCATTATATTTTTGGCCTGTTTCTCCTAAAATTGTGGTTTTTCTGGCAAATCACTGGCAAATCAGTGAGGACTGAAGTCTGAAATTAATGGCAGACATTTGTGTTTCAGACTTCATATTCTTCAGAAAATGCATGCTAATGCAAAGTTTGTAAGAGTAATATTTAAAAGGTGTTCCTATTTTTGGGCCTTTGCACACTCATTATTTGTGGCTTTGTCCAGATTTCTTGTTCTAAGAGGTTGAAAAGTATGTACACACTATAAATCAACGATGCCAGTATTGTCCATTACAGAGTTTCTATCCCTAACCTGTGCAGCCAAATGTTAGGGGTTACTCCTCCACCGTTATCAGCTTAAAAAAGCATTATGTGAATATTTTATGAAAAAGGATATAAGCAATTTATATTATAGCTTGTAAATGCAAAGTACAGTCCAGTACTTCTGTTTTCCATGGAAGAACTCTCAAGGACAACACAGACATTTTCTGTGGACTATAAGAGCTTATATTTCTTCCAAGTGCTGTTTCCTTCCTTTAGTCTTAACAATATAGATTAGCATTTTTCAGTACAAGTAGATCTTCAGACAAATAGGCTGCAGCTGTATTTTTATTTAATGCTGGCATTTTGTCAGAAGAGTAGAACAGCTTGAAATGTTTGAAGAGGGAGGAATCACATGCTGCTTTCAATTGAATTGCATCTCTCAAAGTTCACATTCCCTGTGCAGTTTTATATGTACATAATAAATTATTACAAGTTATTGTTCAGATGAAACACTCACTTCCCTTTATTTAAATAAACAGTTTCTGAGTCTGACAGCTCATGGATTGCATTCTTTTGAGATGTTTTTCCATGGTCGTCTGCATCTGAAATTCCAGAGAATGTACACAAACATCGCTCAGAAGCAAATGTAAATGTACCAGAGCTGCTGCATTGTACCAGATGATTTGCTTTGTCTAGATACCAGTCAGTTTTAGATAAAAATGTATCAAGAAAGGCAATACTATGAGACAGCATTTTATGTAGTATCAGTGACAGAAACTACTTTACTAAAGCAGAACAAACATGATTCTAGTCCATATTTCTCTAGCGTACTTCAGATAAAGAAAGGCAAGCCATGCAGTTCACACATATTTGCAAGACATAAATAGGTAAAACAAAAAGAATGTAATGAATGGTAGATGAACACATAGAAACAGGTATGAACAGCCATGAATAATGAATAGCCTTGCATGTGAGGTATATTTACAGAAACTATTTGGTCTGGCAATCTGTCTGAAGAGATGGTACAGGAAATATCAATGATATAATCTCTGTATTATCATCATCACTATCATCGTTTTTGTGGTTATTCTTTGTAATGCACCATGGCATCTTTCTGATGTGGTCTATTGCCTGGCTTTAGCAGCATGTGTTTCTGTAGTGTACCACACCAATTTTAGAAATATTAGCCTGTCCACATGTTTTGTGGCAAGGCATGTTCTTTTAAAAATAATGCAGAAGCGGACAGCATTGTAAGTTAATAAGTATTCTATAAAATTTCAGGTGGTACGAAAGATTTATCGGTATGTAAAATTGTTTTTAATCCAAAATTAGACATTGCCTTACAAGCATTTTACATTGCGAGTGAACAGGAGATTAGGAGCACCCTGAACAAGAAACCTCGACACAAATGGTTCACCCTTTCCCAAGACGAGCGAGCTACCCTCTGCATGTTCCAAGGCTATCCCCATCATCATGAACCATGAGGCTTACCTCAGCAAGATGAAATCAGGACTTGAAGCTGATCAGTGCTATGAGTTAGTCACCACTGGTAAGGTAAGGGCAACCGTCCAACAAATTGACCTTATATTACTTAAACTACTAGAAGAGGGAGCCATTTCTCAGCCGAAATTCCAGTTCATGGAGGTAGACAACCCCCAACTATGGAGGATGTTCGATATCCCCAAGATCCATAAGGACACCTTCGACCTCCCATTCAGACACATAGTGTCTTCTAAATGTACGAAAACAGAGCACATTTCGGAGTTCCTGGACTCCATCCTGAACCTAGTAGTTCAGGAATTCCAGTTCTACCTCAAGGACTCATGGCTACAACTCCACCTATTCCACCAGACCAAAACTGAGGCCACCGACCACTTAATGGTCACCCTAGATGCATTTGCCCTATATACCAGTATGTTAAAGTCAGGAGAAGCCACGCAATTAAACACAGTAAAAAACACAAATGGCCAGCACCAAGGAGGAATCCAATCTTTTTTTATTGTGAAGCAGACCGGTTTCTGTCATGAAGACCTTTATCAGTGCAAAAAACGGAAAAATGCAAAGATAACACCCTTTTTAAAGAAGTATCCCTTAATTATTCCACCAATCAGAACAAAAAAGTTTCCACTTAATTAAATATAATAAACACACCACAATAAAATGTGTATACAATACAGCCACATAAAGAATATAATGAATATATACCATATCCAAATAAATATATGTGGATATAGTATTGTATACACATTTTATTGTGGGTGTGTATTATATTTAATTAAGTGGAAACTTTTTTGTTCCGATTGGTGGAATAAAAAAGACACTATAGGGTTGGCAAAAGCCTTGGCCAGTATCTGGAAGCCCAGGGTTGACAGATGCAGGCCATCTTTGGCATAGCATCGAGATCTGTCAATCATGTCATCCCAGGCAGACAGATACTGGATCCCCTTAGACAGACACCAGAAGCTTAGCCACGTGTTGAAATCAATCATTTTTTGCTTGTACTGTGGTATCATTCTTGGTGATGGTAGGATGCTGCTCAGGGCTAGGGACATACCCGCTTGGTTATTCACATAAAAGACTCATTTAAACTGTGAGACCCCAACATGGTTTACATTGCAGTATGTTCTCAATGTGAAGCAGCATACTACATTGGAAAAACTACAAGACTACTTAGGATCCAGATAAAGAACATGTGGGAGGCATCAGGAATTGAGACCCTTACAATACGCTAGCCAGGCATAGTAGGACTTGCTCCAGTTATCCAAATTCCAATTTGCAGCAATTGAAAAAGTCACAGATCTCTAAGGGATTACCGACCCCCTTTGGAACACAGACAACTTAGTGTTAGTTAAAGAGTTAAAATGTCAGATACAATTGTGAGCAGACACATCCCCAGGACTAAATGAAAACCTGAGCATTTCCTTCTTTCTTTCTCTTTCCTCCTTCTTTCAGCTGTTCCTGTTAGGGGTCGCCACAGCGGATCATCTGTTTCCATCTCTTCCTGTCCTGTGCATCTTGCTCTGTCACACCAACCACCTGCATGTCCTCTCTCACTACATCCATAAACCTTATCTTAGGTCTTCCTCTTTTCCTCTTACCTGGCAGCTCCATCCTTAGCATCATTTTCCCAATATACCTAGCATATTTTCTCACCACATGTCCAAACCAATGCGATCTCACCTATCTGGATTTGTCTCCGATCCATCCAACCTGAACTGACCCTCTGATATACTGATTCCTAATCCTGTCCATCCTCATCACACCCAATGCAAATATTAACATCTTTAACTCTGCCACCTTCAGCTCTGAGTCCTGCCTTTTTGTCAATGCCACCGTCTTCAGCCCATATTTTATTATTTATTTATTTGCATTTGTTTACCTGGATGGTCCACTGGGCCAAAAAGTGCCCATTTTCAGTGGAGGCTGAGGGAGAAAAGCTCCACATACAAAAGAAATTTAAATACAATACAATTAAAAAAAAAACAGATGTACAATCTTCTTATAAATTTCTAGCTAGAATAACAAAGGCAGTATACATTATATACAAAATATACAAAGAACAATATATCCTCTACTTCGGATACTGTAGAGTGAAGACAGCAAGAGATAACTGTATAACTGTTAAGTAGAGGGGAGAAAAAGGTTAGTGAGATCAGGTGGGGGAAGATGCTCTGTACTCGTAGCCACATGTACATTGCCATAGGGCTAAGAGATGCTGTTTTAGAGACTTTTTGAAGGATATGTGATTGGAAATAGTTCTGCTAGAGCTGGGTAGGAAATTCCAAGTTTTAGCAATGGTACATGAGGAGAGAGATTGACCAATTGCTAGACTGGGTATTCGCACTTTTAGGACTTGATTTTCAGATCTGAGATGTCGGGAGGGCTTATGGAGAGTAAAAGGGAGGTGAGGGATGGGCAATTAAAAGGTTTGGTAATGATATTGTGAGCTGTGGTTAACTGCAAGTAGATTAGGTGATGGGGAAGTTCGAGCCATTTTAGTTTGCGTAGGGAGATGCAGTGATGGGAGGAGCAAGTTTCGTTAGTAGTGAACCTGGCAACCTTGTTAAAACAGGACTCATCTTGGATTTTAAGGAGCTTTGTATGTTACTGAACAAATGGGCACTGTATAAAAGTGAAGGAAGCAAATAGGATGGAGCAAGAGTTTGTCTAGTGGTGGGTATGAGGTACCAAACCAGGACCAAAACACTAAAGGTGGAGGAGTGTCAATATTCACCAAGGATATTCACACCACCAGGCTTGTTGCCCAACACAATGCGTCTGAAATTCTCCAGGTGCAACTAACACTAGGTAAGACTGCAATCCAAATTGTAGCTTGCTACAGATCCCCCACCATACCCCAAGATTCTCACTACACCTTTCTAAACATACTGGAAAATATTAAGATAGAACCAAACACCCTAATACTGGGTGATTTTAACTACCCTGCCATTAACTGGGAAAACTACTTATGTACCAACACCTTTGCCCAATGGTTCTTGGAATTCATAAATTCCAACACCCTGGATCAACTAATCCATAGTCCCACCAGGGGCTCCAATATCCTAGACCTGGTCATTACCAACATGGGAAATCGATGCTCCACACCTATGGTCACCCCCTCGTTAGTCAGGTCTGACCATAAGCTA
>NC_056750.1:697147893-697172893 GCF_019279795.1 Protopterus annectens
TTAACATTGATATTATGAGCTAGTGCATGGCTGTTTCTATAGCTGAGACTCTTAAACATCATTGTGCCAAGCAGCTGGGTAGCTCTTCTCATGAATGGAAGCCACCAAACCATTTCAAAATGAGAGGCATCAGTAATCAGCAGTCCTTGGGCCCATTTAAATACATGACGTAACATGGCATACTAAGAGTATCTTAAATGCTGAGGTTTGGTTGTGGAACTATTTTTTTAATGGAAAGATACAGTCAAGCTTTGTTGCTAAAATAGGTGTGGCTAGTGAGTATCAGGCCTCAGTAGTTAGGTACCTAATGTTATCATAACATGATTACAGCTTATCTAGGACTTTATTAAAGCTGGTTTTCACAAGGCAAACAAACAATGTCAGTGATCTAGCCACATATCTAATTAAAATGTCTGTATAAATACAGGTGACTTTATCGTTAAAAGGTGTATGAAAGATCTGAGGAAAATAGGTTTACAACCTGTCCCAATTTTACAGACATTCCTCATTTGGACAGTTGAGTCCTGAAAAAACATGAAAAATAGCACACGTCCTGATGGTTTACAAGAAAAAAATAACGTTTCCTCTAAATAGCACATTAAATGTGATGCTTTAACGTAATCCTCTGAATATGATGATAAATATCAGAAAAAATGAAGTTCTAAACCACAAACTATTTTGGTAACACTGTAAAAACATAGTCATTTGTATTATATCAGAGTATGGGTAGTCTTACAAAACCTCATGTTTCAGTAAGATATTTTCAGTTTGAGCCTGTGAAAAGACACCAGCCTTAGAGGAAAAGTATTATAACAACTTTAAGTCCATTGGCTCTTAGCTTTAGTGGTCTCTGACCCACTGCATTAATTTTGCCAAATGTAATGATGATCAAATCATGCAGATAAATCATGACTTTCCAACTCTTGACATGTAAGGTGAAATCTTTGTTAAAATGGGGAAAGAAATAAGATAAGGGAAAAAGGGAGAGAGACAAAGAACATCCACATCTAAGAAGCCATTGTCAGAAATAGGGGATCATAAGGCAGACTTGGATGGTTTAACCCTTATTTTGGCCTTTCTGTTTAGCAGGACCAGATGAACAACCATATAATTTGCTCTCTGAGATCTACAAGGAAGGATCCTCTCTACAGCTCCTTGTCTATATTTGAGAAGAAAGCATGTAAGACATGATATAAAGCAGTGAAAGTGCTGAAACCAATCCTGATATCATTCTGTAATTGACTAAGTAGGCCGTACTTGTAAATACCTTGTAGATCTTCTATATAAATGATATTCTCAAGAAACGTTACCAGTTCTGAATATCAGACATTGGGTGGCAGCTCTTTCAGCAGTAAGGATTCACCTTGTTGGTGTATAGATGGATGAAGGGCATTTAATTGCAGGAAGAAAACAAACCTTGTGGTCAGTAAATATTAAACATATGAGCTAACAGCTTGGTAGTAATTACAACTGCCACTTTGACCTAAAACCCATGACTATCAAAGTCCACATATTTTTTGACTTCAGAATGCTATTATGAAGATTTTTTTTGCAAGGAACTACTCTATGTCATGGGCAAATGGAATATTGTGGGTTAAAGGGAGAATGGGGTCAGTGTTAGCCTGAGCATTGCTAACATAAGTCTGCATATACAACATCTAGTAAAACGAGATAATATACAACGCAAAACATAAGATCAGTAACCAAAGACATCATCTAACTCATAAGAAGTAAAAATCTTGGAAAAACATAAAATACATCTCTAAATCCCATCAGTAAGAAAATATTTTAATAAAAAAATACCTGCACACTTTTGTACAACACAAATCATTCATAAACTTTATCAAAATTTTAAGTAGCGGGGTGTGCGTAAGATGGCTAACTGACAGCAGTAACTGGTGAAAGCTCTGGGACTAAAAACTTTTCTCTGACACAAAATATAATACATAACTTAAAATTTGGAGATACTTATTCACTAATAAAGAAAAGATTTATAACTTCAAGTTCATCAAAAGATGTAATTTTCCTGTCAGAATTTCAACTGCTTGGTTGAAACAGAAGAGACTTCAACATGAGTCACTCAAAAAATTGTACTCAGGATTCTTGTGTTATAAAATAAATCCAGTCACTAATATCTAGTATGCAGGATGTATTACTTAAAATGGACAAAATGGATACAAAATAGAAAGTTTCATAGAAGAGATCAGAAAGAATATTTAGAAATTCTTATGAAACTACAAAATGCAGAAATCAGCAGTATGGGAGAAGATTTAAATGATCATGAAGTGAAAATAACTGAAGGCAAAATACACTTATATGAAATAAAACTGGAATTCATGGTATACCTGAAAAGTATGAGGGAGACGATATAATAAACTTCTTGACAACCAGGCTACATAAAACATTAAATCTACTTGAACCTTTATCTTTTGGAATTGAAAGGGCACCTAGATCCCTGTGAGCATCTTCAAAGAAGGAAAAATCATCACTACATTGAATTATAATTAAGTTTATCTTTAGCTTAAAAAAGATAAAATATTATAAACAGCATGGTCCAAGCTCACCTATCAAAATAGGTGAGCATACAGTCAGATTTGACAATGATTATTCTAGTAAAGTAATGAGTAAAAGAAAATCTTGCCTGCCACTGATCAAGGAACGTAAATATATATATATTAAAACCACTTTGTTGTTTCCTGCAAAGATCAATGTATTTCTTTCTGAAGGAACTAAAATATTTGGAATAATGGAGAAGGCATCTACTGTTGTCTGGAAAAATAAGATCCTTTATAGTACTGAAACAGTGGATTGGACCATATAACCATCAAGAGACATAGTTTTCCAGGAAGTCTGCTCACTGTTTCTAAAAATTAAAAAGATTAAAAACAAGTGAGTTTTATTCTCTGATTGTATGATGTTTATTTTGTGAAATAATAGATTTTCCCTTTAAGTAAAAGGTTTGTACTGGACTTTAATCTTCAAAACATATGTAAGTATGTATTTACATTTTAAGATAAAAACAGTTTTCATGATAAGGAATGTAAATGGTTAGTTTTACCATGTTACTATATTTACAGTGAAAGACTTAATATATTTCATTTAACTAAACTTATAAATGTATTTCTAAATCTTAACCAAATACATCATGTAAATTATAAGTAGTAGAACTGGTAACATTCTTCTTCTTCTTTCGGCTTTTCCTGGTTAGGGGTCACCACAGCAGATCACCTGTCCACTTATGATTGGCAGTGGAGTTTTAAGGTGTCGAGTTGCCAGCCCGGTGCCCAACCTTCCACAGAAGGTACACACATGCACACTCACACCTAGGGCCAATTTAGTGTCTCCAATCCACCTACGGCATGTCTTTGGGATGTGGGAGGAAACCAGAGCACCCAGAGGAAACCCACGCGACCACAGGGAGGACATGCAAACTCTACACAGAAAGCACCCCAGCTGAGAATTGAACTGGAGAACCTCTTGCTGTGAGGTGGCAATGCTAACCACTGCACCACCGAGGCTGCCCAGTAGAACTGGTAACATTAAGACTATAAAAGTTAAGAATTGTATCTTATTTGCCTAACTTCCCTAGTATGTGCAATGCTGTGTTAACTGAATGCCAGATCCAAGTAATATACTAAATAGAAGTGTTAAAGTGCTAGAGATTTTTTTTCTTCATGTGTAACACATTCCTTTCACAGTTTGTTTATAAAGCAATTAATACTTAAAAAAGCTTGAGAATAAACAAATGTCCTAGTTGTTTCTGCTGGATTATTGTTTGCCTTGTTTCCCATCTTGAGCTGTTCTGAAGAAATTCTGGGTCAAAGTTCATCACTGATGTCTGGAAAAACAGAAATGAGCTTTCTTTTTTTTCTCTCTTTAAGTATATACGTGAGAAATCTACTCAAAATAACATATTTTGACTTCTTTCCTAAGAAGTGAAGAATTGGTAAAACAAAAACTATAGTAATGTTTTATAGTGAGCTGCTGCTGACATATAAATTACATTTTGATGAATATTAATAGCTTGTGATATAGTGCTATAAACTCTAACTGTACATATTAATGGAAAGAAGTAAAGTTAGATTTTTTTTACTGAACAGAACTATTTAAAAGAATTAAGAAGACTGAGAAACTTACAGAGGAAAATAGCAGCTGCTGTGTGCTGTGAGTTGTCATTTCACATGTTGTAATCAAATTCTAATGTAAGGATGTGAGGCTTAGATCAGAACAGCATTTCACAATTATTAAAAATACATTCAAATTAAGCAAGCAGGAATTATTTTATATATAGTTAAGACTGCTTGTAATACTAGAATTAATAAATTAATGTCTTATGAATAATATGCAAATGAACAAGGAATTAAATATCTGCTATGTAACATTAATAAAAGAGCAGTATCAGTAAGTTAAGAAATATGTAAACATACTGCAGTTTCTAATGGGTCTATATCATAGAGTTGAACATCCTATTTAGCGAATGCTTGTTAGTCAAATACTACTAAGTGAAAACACTAAATAGCGAACATTTGTTTCAGTGAAACCTTTCCCTGGGAAAACAGCTGGTCAGCCATCATCGAGGATTTGCCCTCTTACCCACTGTAGTGTGATCTTGGAGTTGGTATATTTAGGTAGGGGGTGTGGGGGGGTTGTTTGTTGATGTTTTTCTGTGGTTCCCTGGGTTGGCTGACTGTTTTTTAACCCAGTGAAACATTTTGCTGAAAGGAACATTTGCTATTTAGAGTTTTCACTTATTGCTGTTCGACTAATAAGAATTCACTAAATATGTTCAATTATTTTTTCTGCTGAATAGCTGCATACTTGAGCTGTTTGGTTAGCTTTTTCATACCTACATCAACTTTATTACAAGCTGTGATAAGTACAAACTTGCAGTGTTATAAGATAGTACTGCATTTTATTTTTTTCTGTTTTATTGTTTCATTGAATATTATGTTAAAAATAGTACTGCATTTATCTGCTTATTTATTTGTTTCACTGAAAATTGTGAGCTCTCTGTCTGCAGTTAGTGGGTTTATTCTTCTCACTTCATTGATATTCGGTGTAGAAGTCTTAGCCTAGAGAGTTTCTCTGTGCCTTAAATTCTTAATCCCTTATCTCTGAAATAATTTCTGCTGAATAGCTGCATACTTGAGCTGTTTGGTTAGCTTTTACATACCTACATCAACTTTATTACAAGCTGAGATAAGTAAAAACTTGCAGTGTTATAAGACAGTACTGCATTTTATTTTTTCTCTTTTATTGTTTCATTGAATATTGTGTTAAAAATAGTACTGCATTTATCTTATTATTTTATTTCACTGAAAATTGTGAGCTCTCTGTCTGCAGTTGGGTTTCCCACCCACCCTTCCTGTTCTTGTTGTGGTATTAATCTTGGTGGCTTTGGAATTGACCACCCCTCCTGTAAGTTTGTGTTTGAACTCTCCTCCTGGGCCTATCTCATTTGCTCACTCAACCGAGTACAGTGAGATCATATTTTGATTTCAGACACTCCTACCATTTCCATCTGTTCAGCTCTATCCCAGCTCTATCCTAGTCTAGTCTCATTAGCTCATCCTACCTAATACAGAGAAAACATTTGAGTAGGCACACCCACTTAGGTCCTGAGCTTGTCTGATTGAAGACTGCTGGAACAGGGCTCGGTTCTGAGTTTTTTTACTGGTTAATTGTGTAATTTGTTCAAATAAGTTTGCTAGTTTTCTATTGTTATACAACAAAAAAAAATGCACTTTATCTGCTTTTACTGTATTTGTGTTTCTTCCTACTTTATTACCTTATTTTGCTTTTGCCTCTTCTTAAAAGTACTCAATTGTGTTTATTCTGCTGCATTTATTACTGCTTGGTAGTAGCCTGATTAAATTGTAACTGTTAAAATTCTAAGTCTTTTGGTTAAAGCACTTGGGCTTCAGACCAGTTATTTTACATTAAGAAGGTTTGTGGTCTGCACTGTTATGGCAGGACAGGTAGCTTACATCCTTCTAAGTTGTGAATTGCTGATTGAAGGCTCAGTGTCTGTTATTCTAAAAGTGTATTAGTTTTGATTTAAGCATTTGGGCTCCAGGCCAGTTATTTTCATTAAGACGTTTTGTGGTCTGCACTCTTGCGGGAGGAGAGGCTAGATTCTGCCCCTATGAGCTGGGAATTTCTGGTTAAAGGCTTACTGTGCCTGCTTATTTGAACTGTTTTCTGATATTGTTCCACCTTGTCTGCTGTAGCATAGACTAGATTCAGGCCTGCTGAATCTAGCTTTGTTTGTATAACTTGAGCACTAATCCAGGCCATCTTTTTTGGAGAAGGTTCCCCTGCACCCTAGTGGCAAGAGTGTGCGGTTAGAACTTGTCTGACTGAAGACTGCTCCAACAGGGCTCAGTTTTGAGTATTTTTATTGGTTAATTGGGTAATTTGTTTAAATCAGTTTGCTTGTTTTCTATTGTTATAAAAATGCACTTTATTCATCTGCTTTTACTGTAATTGTTTCTTCCCACTTTATTACCTTATTTTTGCTTGTGCTGCTTCTTAAAAGTATTCAATTGTATTATTCTGCAGCATTTATTACTGCTTGGTAGTAGCCTGATTAAACTGTAACTGTTATTCTAAGCCTTTTGGTTTAAGCACTTGGGCTTTAGACCAGTTGTTTTACATTAAGAAGGTTTGTGAACTGCATTGTTGTGGCAGGACAGGTAGCTTACATCCTTTAAGTTTGGAATTGCTGATTGAAGGCTCAGTGTCTGTTATTCTAAAAGTGCATTAGTTCTGGTTTAAGCACTTGGGCTTCAGGCCAGTTATTTTACATTAAGAAGGTTTGTGGTCTGCACTCTTGTGGGTGGAGAGGCTAGATTCTGCCCTTCTTAGCTGGGAATGTCTGGTTAAAGGCTTATTGTGCCTGCTTATTTGAACTGGTTCTTTCTGAAATTTGTGTGCCTTGTTTACATTAGCCCAGAAGTTAGTAGTTTATTGGCCATTTTGGGCTACTTTCTCTCTCTTTCATTTCCCTGCTATAAAAACTGCATTTGCACAGTTTTTTGCTCTTGTATTCAGCTCAGCAAGTGCCTGCCAGGTGTCTTGCAGAGTTCTATAGCAGCAGAGAGACAAACAAGAGACTGTGGAGTGATTAAGTATAATTTTTCTGCATTTTCTTGCCGCCGATTTTTTTAGCATTTCTGTGATTTAAAAGCTTGTTTCTGTTACATATTGTAATTATTTGCTGCCTGCACTTGAACTAAGTCATTTTTGTGTTTAAATAATCTGTTTAACTGATGTAGGCTTCACACTAAAGTGTGATAGCCATTTATGTGCATTTAAAGCGTTTTTTTTTAATTCTATCTGCTTTATTTACTGAAAAAAACAAACAACCCCCCCCTAAAAAAATATATACTTGTTTCCTGCCTTTCTGAGCAAGTATAGTCCAGTTTTCAGGTTATTGCTGAATTCAGGGCTGTGTTACAAGTTTCTGTGTTGCCCATACCTTACTTAGATAGAAGAAAGTTTCTCTGTTCACCTGTGAGAGAGGGGAGCTTTGAGCAGCCTATCTGTCCCTGAAGGAGTGGTTTCAACCCAGAAGTTAGTAGTTTAGTGGCCATTTTGGGCTAATTTCTATATCTTTCATTTCCGGGCTATAAAAACCGCATTTGCGCAGTTGCGTGCTGGGCAGCGCCGGTTAGCTAGGGTTAAACTATTCTCGGCTCCACAACGTCTACTCTTCAATTTTTCCCTTGGAACTAGACAAACTTTCAACTTAAGCACTCAAACCATTCATTTTACAGCCCAGCACTTGCTCAAAACTCACAGCAAGCACTAATTAACCCTAGCACTAAACCTCCCTATAATGTCCAGAAGGACAAGGCTCTCTATTCGTCCCTACCAGCCAATCAGTAAAACAGCCCACTTTACCTATTCAGGCATGTCCAAAGGGCAGTTTCAGGTGTACTCTCCAGTCCAACTGATGAATCAGGGCATTTTGAGGCAATGTTACAACAGCCTCATGTACACAGACAACCCTCTCCTCCTACCACCAAACACTAATATATGTGAAAGATGCAATTATACAGCCAAAATGGAGGCAAACCTCTCTCAACCCAAGACTGGAACTAACAGTCAAGAGGAGAAGGGTAATACTTGCAACACACCACCAGTCTCGCATAGGCCTACTAAACCAACACTGGTAAATAACACACATAAATACACGAAAACATACCCGGAGGCTCTAAATAAAAATCTGCAAAAGCAACAGAGACCTCCAAAGCAGACAACCAAGCAACCTCCACACCCCATCACAAACCATGAAACACATACTTCACATAATCAATGTGCCACACATTCACAGCCATTAAGGCAAAATAACATACCCAACACACTTGTAATAGGCGACTCTATAGTCAGGCACACTGATGTCCCACTAACTAGGCTGGACAAGGAGAAGGTTACAGTTAGCTGACTGTCGGGTGCCAGGATCCGCCACATAACACAAGCACTCAGGTCGCTCCAGAACAAGCACAAATATGACTCTGTCATTGTCCATGTTGGTGTGAATGACCTGAGATGTACCTCCCTAGACTACATGAAAAGAGACATGGAAGAGCTCTCTGATCATGTAGTCCTGGCCGGAATGACCCTGACCTTGAGTAGCATCCTGCCCTCACCAAGAATGATGCCACAGTATTAAGAAAAAATAATCAATTTCAAAAATTGGCTATGTTTCTGGTGTCATTCAAAGGGGATCCAGTATCTGTCCACCTGGGATGACATGCTCGGCAAGCCACATTGCTTCACAAGAGATGGCTTGCACCTGTCATCCTTAGGATTTCGAATACTGGCCAAGGCTTTTGCCACCCACATAGTGCCTTTTTTAAGCAAGGCTCAAAAGACAAACCCACCAGCATAAATAGCACAAGTAATCAAAAACTGAGGGTAATGCTACTCAATGCCAGAAGTCTAAATCTCAAAATGCTTGCACTCGAGGCACTCCTCAGTATGGAGAACATCGATATCTGTGCAGTAACAGAAACCTGGTTTAAGGCTCCAGAGAGCACCCCAGCACTACCAAGCTATAACTCATACCATACTTTTCGGCCATAGAACCCGGTCCAAAACACAAAAGGTGGGGGTGTATCCATATTCATGAAGGATACCCACACCTCCAGGTTAGTGGCACAGCACGATGCCTCAGAGATCATGCATGTGCAACTAACAACAGGCAAAACTGCAATTCAAATTGTAGCTTGCTACAGATCACCCACCATGACCCAGGACCCCCATTCCACATTTCTGGAGACACTGGAAAATAAGAAGGTCCTATCAAATGCCCTAATATTGGGTGATTTCAATTACCCAAACATTAACTGGGAGAACTACTCAAATACTAATTCCCTTGCCCAACGCTTCCTACAATTTATAAACACGAACACCCTGGATCAACTGGTCAACACCCCCACCAGAGGTGACAACATATTGGACATGATCATCACCAACATGGGCGACTGGTGTTCCACACTGGAGGTCAACCCCTTGCTTCTTAGATCAGACCATAGTCTAATCACTCTGGATATCCACATTCCACCCCCACCCTCAATCAAGGAAACCACCGTGAAAAATGTTTGAAAAGCAAACTTCACATTACTTAAGACCGAGGTGGAAAGGTTCACAGCCCCCATGCTAAAGGACAACACTGTCCAAGCTGCTGAATCCCTTACAAAGGCACTCTATGAGCACCAGCAAGAATGCATGGATCATGCTATCCCAAGCAAAACCAAGACTCACTCCTCCAAGAAAAGGAAACCAGTCTGGTGGACCCCTGCCATAAACAAGCTATGCAATAGAAGGAGGAAACTAGTAAAGAAATGAGTAAAATCCCAAGAAGGAAAGACATCCCTGATCAGTATCAGCAAGAAACTATGACCCCTCATAAAATCATCCAAGGCTAGCTTCGAAAGAAAAATTGCCAAGGATTCCAAAGATAACCACAAAGCGTTCTTTAGCTATGTCAAGAACCTAAGTGGAAACTCTCAGATCTGCTCTGAGTTAGTGCAGAATGGCACAAAATACACTGAAATGACTGATATTGCCAACATTATGGCAGACAGGTTTAGTGCAAACTTCACCCCTAAAGGGCCCATAACCATACCAGAAGAATGTAGAGCCTCGGCAATCACTGACACACAGGTTAAAACAGCCCTATCCAAAGCCAAAAATACAGCTTCAATGGGACTGGACAGTGTCCCAGGCTGTGTCTTACATGAGCTCCAAAATGAACTAACCCCTCACCTAAACACACTGTTCAAACTCAGCCTTTCTACAGACTACGTACCCATAGAGAGGTGCACAGCAATAGTTATCCCTCTCCACAAAGGTGGAGCCACAAAGGACCCCGGGAACTCTCGCCCTATAAGCCTTACTAGCCTGGTCTGCAAGGCTATGCAGCGCATCATCATGGAACTCATTAAAAGAGACATTGGGAACCTCCAAACATTGGGCCCTACCCAGTTTGGCTTTGTTAAGGGCAGATCATGCCTCCTAAACCTGGTGGACTTCTTTGAGACAGTTACTAAGGCTTTAGACGAGGGAAAGGAGGTCCACACAGCCTACCTAGACTTTGCAAAGGCTTTCAACACCATTCCCCATTCTGGGATTATAGACAAGTTCACCAGCCTGAACATAAACCCCTATGTCACGAGATGGGTTGCCATTTGGCTCATGGATAGAACCCACATGGTGAGAGTTGCAGGCTCTAGGTCCAAATCTAAACCAGTTACAGGTGGCATCCCCCAGGGTTCAGTCCTATGACCCCTCCTGTTTGGTATGTACTTCTCAGGGATACAGGCAAGCACAGAAGGACTATGGCTGACCAAGTTTGCAGACGACTGCAAACTGGGGGCCATAACTGACTCTCCAGCTGATACAGACATCCTCCAGAAGGGTCTCACTGAGACGGATACCTGGTGTTCAAATCATGGCCTCAAGCTTAATGCCAAAAAATGCATAGTCATTCCCTTTGGAAAAAACAAAGTACCCACGAACTACCACATACGTGGCAGTACCCTAAATATAGAAAATGTAATAAGGGATCTGGGGACCCAAGTAGATAGTAATCTCTCCTTTGATAATCATATTGCCAAGGTGGTTAGAAAATCCTTCTATGTGGCCCACCTAATCACAAAAGGGTTCGCATCTAGAACAAAAGAGGTTATTGTGCCCCACTACTCATTACTCATCAGACCCATCATAGAGTACAACACCCCATTTGGGATGTACCTTACAAGACACCTGCAACAGCTGGAAAGACCACAGAAGTACCTCACCAAGAGGATTACTCGCCTCAAACAGATGTCCTATGCAGCCCGACTGAAGAAACTCCAGCTGTGCTCGATTGCATACCACTTACTCAGAGGTGATCTCTGCCTGACATACAAGGCCATGTCCAACCCAGAATTGATGGACATGCTCCACCTAAAAAAAAAAAAACAAATCCCCGAGAGCCACAAGCTCTAGGGATCTAAACCTCACCACAGTGATAAATAGGACGTGCTGGAGGGATAGATTCCTATCCCACAGACTCCCCATGCTTTGGAACATGACTCCAATCTACATTAGGCAGAGCCCCCTCACTAACACTCTTCAGGAGAAACCTTGATGAGTGGATGGGAAACAGAAAATTTACTCCGGGGATCACTGCAGTGGCTCTGCTGGACAGAGGCACAGGGAACTAAACTAAGGGGGCGGCGAAAGCCAACACATTCTGGCTCAGCTTATAGATGTCCTCGGGCAGATAGCCTAGTACTTACCTATGAACCTATTATATGATACAGATCTGTCTCTAACAGACAGCTGATTAAATATCTCTTTGAGGGAAGATTTTAGAAAAGCAAGCTATATAGAATAAGATAAAATGTTAATGAACAAATAGGACAGAAAATATATCTAAATAAACTGCTTATAAGAAAGATAAGTATTATATATTCCTGCATATGGCAGACATGTGCATGAACAAGATCTCATGTAATTTACATAGAAAATCATATAAAATATTTGAAAATATCCTGAAACCTGAAGCTTGGTCATGTGAACTTTGAAGCTTTTTGCATACTGTATGTTATTAAATTTACTAATACTACCTGAAATAACTCATTTCATAAGTCAGAGCTAATAACTGAGTGTTATATTGCTGAATCAGTACATCCATTTTGATACAAAGTAAAGAATATTTTTCAGTATGTTTGAAGCCAGGCAGGGAGAATGGGATTTGAGTTAAGCACATTGTAACTTTTGAACACAATATAGACTGCATTTTTTCACTCCATAGCAAGAGCAAGATATTACCTGGAATGTTAAGATAGTGTTGGAAGACTGCATTAGAGTCTTGTATATAATTAAATTAATATTGTGGATAAATTTGTCACATCTTTTAAAATAAATATTTTATATACATCAGTACTATTTTTAATCTATTATCTAGTAATGTAAATTGATAAAATAATAGCAACAAAAGGAAATCACATGAGAGTTGTAACATTAAATAGAGGAGACATTATATTCTTGCAAGAGACTAACTTGATAGATAAAGATATACAATATTTAAATGACTTAGGTTGTGGAATGTTATCATCTGCTTCTTTTAACAAAAATAGAAGAGGAACTGCTATACTTTGGGGAAAATCTACTGTAACAGCTAAGGTCATGGAATCCATTAATAGGTTCATAGGTAGATACTAGGCTATTGCCCTAGGGCCTATATAAGCCTAGCCAAAAGATACCCTGGCTTTCATCACGTAAGAAAATTATTTTCCTGTGCTACCGTCGAGCAGAGTCACAGAAGTGATCCCTGGGGCGAATTTCCTATCTCCCATCCAATCATCAAGATTTTTCTTGAAGAGTGCTAATGAGGGGCTTTGTTTGATATAGATAGGTAGTTTGTTCCAGAGTATGGGAAGTCTCTGGGACAGGAATCTATCCCTCCGGCATGTTCTGTTTATTGTGGTGACAAGGTTTAGGTCCCTAGAGCATGTAGCTTGGAGGGATTGGGATTTCTTTAAGTGGAGCATGTCCAAAAGCTATGGGTTTGACATAGCTTTGTGTGTTAGGCAATGGTCACCTCTGAGTAGGTGATATGCAATGGAGTAAAGCTGCAGATTTTTGAGACGGTCTGCGTAGGGCATCTGTTTGAGGCCAGTAATCCTCTTTGTGAGGTATTTCTGCGGCCTTTCTAGTTGTAGATGTCTTGTGAGGTACATACCAAAAGGGGCATTGTACTCTATAATGGGTGTAATGAGTGATGAGTAGAGGGGAACAATGACCTCTTTTTTCCTGGATGAGAAACCTTTTGTGATGAGGTGTGCCACGTAGAAGGACATCCTGACTACTGTGGCAATGTGATTATCAAAGGAGAGACTACTGTCCACCTGGGTCCCAAGGTCTCTTATCACACTTTCAGTGTTAAGAAAACTGCCACCTATGTGGTAGTTCATGGGTACAGAGTTTTTACCAAAGGGGATAACACTGCACTATTTGGCATTGAGCTTGAGGCCATGGGTCTGACACCAGGCATCTGTCTCAGTGAGGCCCTTCTGTAGGATGTCCACATCATTTGGGGACTTGACTATAGCTCCTAGTTTGCAGTAATCTGCTAACTTTATTAGCCAGAGGCCTTCTGTGTTAGCCTGTACTTCAGAGAGGTAGATACCAATCAGGAGAGGTCCCAGGACTGAACCCTGTGGTACTCCACTTGTCACTGGTTTGAAGTCAGATTTGGAGTCTGCAACTTTTACACTGTGGGTTCTGTCAGTGATCCAGTTGGCAAACCATCTTGTGACATAGGGATTTATACCTAGTTTAGTGAGTTTAGCTATAATTCCAGAATGGGGGACGGTGTCGATAGCCTTGGCGAGGTCATGACAGGCTGTGTGAACCACCTTACCCTCGTCTACGGCTTTGTTGACTGCCTCAAAGAAGTCGACCAGGTTCATGAGGCATGATCTGCCTTTCACAAACCCAAACTGGGTGGGGTCCAGAGTTTGGAAGTTACCAATGTCTTTGTTTATGAATTCCATGATGATATGTTCCATGGCCTTGCAGACCAGGCTCGTTAGGCTAATAGGGCAATAGTTCCCAGGATCAATTTTGGCTCCCCCCTTTGTGGAGTCGGATACCTGTTGCTGTGCGCCATTCAGAAGGCACAAAGCCTGATGTGAGGCTATGATTGAACATGGTGCTTAGGTGGGGAGCCAGTTCGTTCTGAAGTTCATGTAAAATTTAGCCAGGGATGTTGTCCGGTCCCATGGATGCTTTGTTTTTGGCTTTAGAGAGTGCTGCTTTTACCTGTGTAGTTGTGATTACAGGGACTCTGCATTCTTCCTGTATAGATATGGGCCCTTTAGGGGATGAGAGGGGGCTAAAGTTAGCATTGAACCTATCTGCCAGGATGTTGGCAATATCAGTTGGTTGTATAATTTTTGTGCCATTGTGTTGTAACTCACAGAAGATCTGGGTGTTGCCATTGAGATTCTTGACATAGCTATAGGATGCTTTGTGGTTATCCTTAGAATCAGTGGTGATCTTGTTTTTGTAGCTAGCTTTGGAGGATCCTATAAGGGATCTCAGCTTCTTACTGAGGCTGACCAGAGAGCTCCTCCACATATGGGATTTTACTCTCTTTTGCAACAGTTTCTTCCTTCTGTTGTAGAGTTTGTTTATGGCAGGGGACCACCAGATTGGCTTCCTTTTTTTTGGAGGATAGCACCTTGGTTCTTTGGGATAGCATGATCCATGCACTCATGTAAGTGCTTACAGAGTGCATTTGTGTAGGATTCAACAGTCGTAACTGTATTGTCCATCTGACGGGAGTCATGAAGTTCACCATTTCTGTCTTAAGAAGCATGAAGTTGGCTTTGGAGAAAATCTTTACAATGGTTTCCTTAATGGGGGGGGGATGTGGATCTCTAGGGTGATTAGCTTAAGGTCGGATCTGACCAACGAGGAGTTGACTTCAGGTGTTGAACACAGTTCACTCATGTTGGTAATTACTAGGTGTAGGATATTGTTGCCCTTAGTGGGGGTGTGGATAAGTTGATCCAGGGCATTGGAATTTATGAATTCCAGAAAGCGCTGAGCAAAGGAGTTGGTACATGAGTAGTTTTCCCAGTTAATGGTGGGGTAGTTGAAATCGCCCAATATTAGGGTGTTTGGTTGAACCCTAATATTTTCCAGTATATCAAGAAAAGAGGAGTGGGAATCCTGGAGCATGGTGGGGGATCTGTAGCAAGCTACAATTTGGATTGCAGTTTTGCCCAGAGTTAGTTGCACTTGGATAACCTCGGATGCATTATGCTGAGCAACTAGCCTGAAGGTGTGGATATCCTTAATGAATATGGACACACCTCCACCTTTGGTGTTCCGGTCCAGGTTAGATGGCTGAAAAGTGTGGTATGATTTATAGCCTGGTGATGCAGGGGTGCTCTCTGGAGCCTTGAACCAGGTCTCAGTCACTGCACAGATATCGACGTTCTCCATTTTAAGGAGTACCTCGAGTGAGTGCATTTTGAGATTTAGACTTCTAGCATTGAGTAGCATTACTCTCAGTTTTTGCTTGCCTGTTCCTGTTACAGTGGTGAATTTGTTATTTGAACCTTGCCTGAAAAAGGCACTATGGGGTGGCAAGGGCCTTTGCCAGTATCCGGAATCCCAGGGGTGACAGGTGCAGACCATCTCTGGCAAAGCATTGTGGTCTGTCGACCATGTCGTCCCAGGCAGACAGATACTGTATCCCCTTAGAATGACACCAGAAGCTTAGCCAATTGTTGTTGTCAATCATTTTGACCTTGTACGGTGGTATCATTCTGGGAGATGGCAAGATGCTACTCAAGGCTAGGGCCATACCTGCCTGGGCTACAAGATCAGAGAGCTCTTCCATGTCTTGTTTCATGTAGTCCAGGGAGGTACGTCTCAGGTTGTTCACACCAACATGGGCTATCACAGAGTCATATTTGTACTTGTTGTGGAGTGACCTGAGTGTGTTGGTTATGTGGTGGATCCTGGCACCCGACAGGCAGCTGACAGTAACCTTCTCCTTGTTTAGCCTGGTGAGTGGGACATCAGTGTGCCTGACTATAGAGTCACCTCTGACTAATGTGTTGAGTATGTTTTTTTGCCTTATGGGTTGTGTTTGAGTGGCACACTGGGTCTGCGGGCTATGTGTCATTTGGGTTGTGTTGGTGGGGGAGCTTGCTTGCTTTTTTGCTTTGGAGGTATCTGTTACTTGAGCAGATTATTATTGAGTGCCTCCGCAAGTGTTTTTTTGTTTCTATTTGTGGATTTTGGTGGTGTAGGTTTAGTGGGACTATTTGATGAGTGTGGTGTGGTGCAAGTGTTTACCTTCTCCTCTTGACTGTTCAGTCTTAGTTGGAGAGAGCGTTACCTCCAGTTTGGCTAGATAAGTGCATTTCTCACAGGCTGTAGTGTTGGGTGGTAGGAGAAAAGGGTTGTCTGTGTACATGAGGCAATTGCTACACTGCCTCAAGATGCCCAGATTCATCAGATAGATAGGAGAGAACACTGGGAGCTGACCCTTGGACATGCCTGAATAAAAAACTATTTTCCTCTAGACAAGTGAGGAAAGTGAGTACAAGAGCTGTTTTTCTCTAAGCAAGTGAGGAAAGTAAGTACAAAAACTGTTTTCCTCTAGGTAATGAGGAAGGTTGAGTGCTGTAGTAATTTGTAGTTTATTTAGTGATTACAACAATTTCTGAACAAGTGTTGAGCACGAATAAGCAAATTCAAGGGCTAAAACTAAGAATCTGTATCTCCATGTTGTTGTAGATAGGCTACCTAGTGCTAACCACTCCCACTGATAAGCTAGAAGGCTTCGCTCCAACACAGAAAGGCTTGGGGGCACAGAAGCTTACAAACAGTCCTGGATACAGCAAATCTTTATCTGGATACAGCAAATCTTTATCTGGACTAAACTAGTTACAGGGAAGGTTGGAAACAAGCGCAAACACAGGCTTTTAAACCAGAAAGTTGAAAGAGATGGAAAAACTGTCCAAATGGCCAATAAACTACAATTTCTGGACCAGAAACCACTCTTGTGATAGATAGTCTGCCTAGTGCTTACCACTCCCACTGATAAGCTAGAAGGCCTCCCTCCAACACAGAAAGGTTTGGGGGTACAGTAGCTTACAAATAGTCCTGGATACAGCATATCTGTATCTGGACTAGACTAGTTACAGGAAAGGTGGGAAACGAGCACAAACATAGGCTTTTAAACCCAAAAGTTGAAAGAGATGGAAAAACTGCCCAAAAAGCCAATAAACTACAATTTCTGGGCCAGAAACCACTCTTGTGGTAGATAGGCTACCTAGTGCTTACCACTCCCACTGATAAGCTAGAAGTCTTCCCTCCAACACAGAAAGGCTTAGGGGCACAGAAGCTTACAAACGGTCCTGGATACAGCAAATCTGTATCTGGATTAGACTAGTTACAGGAAAGGCAGAAAACAAGCTTGGAATATATATATATATATATATATATATATATATATATATATATATATTTTTTTTTTTTTTTTTTTTAAGTTAAGTGGGTTGGCTTTCTTATCTCTGTATTAGAAAGAATGAGCTAATGACAGTAGCAAAAACACTTTAAATGCAGTACAAGCTAGCACACTTGAGTGTGTAGCAATATTAAGGCAAATACAGTTTAAATAAAGGCAGATAAGTTAAAAGTGACAAAAACAAGTTTATAAAAAATCAAATAAGAGCACTTGAACACTTAAAAGCACACAGAACAGCACATTAAAGTATTAAGGTAGAAGACAGTTTTATGTAAAAGCAGCTCAAGAAACTATAAGTATTTTTTTTTTTTTTTTTTTGTGGAGAGGGAGGGAACAGAGCAGATTAAAATGCTATAGGGGACGTCCTTCCCAAGTGCTCTCTCTGTACACAGCAGAGGAGATGGGACTGGTAGGAGTGTCTGAAATCAAAATATGATCTCATTGTACTCATTTGAGTCAGCAAATAAGATGGTCCCAGTAGGAGTGTCCAAAAACAGATTTACCGCAGGAGCGGGTAATTCCAAAGCCACCAAGATTAATACTACAACAAGAACAGGGGGTGGGTGGGAGACTAACTGCAGCTAGACAGGGAGTATAGTATTCAAGTGAAACAATTATCTACAAATTTCTAATCTTAAATAAGTGCAGAGAAAAGTATACTTAAATCAGCTTTTGTCAGTTGATTTATGCAGGTGAATCTCATCAGCCAACCACTCGGAAGATGAGCAGAATGATTAATAAATGTGATCAGCACAGATTATAATGCAAGCAGAAACCCACAGGCTAAGTTAAAATACCAAGACTCTTAATGTGTTAATTGTCTAAGATTACTCTGATGATTCAAAGTATTCCAAACATTGTAAAACAGTATGTGATGTTGAAGTTCTTTCTTTCTGTGTATGTATGTATATGTATACATATACATACACACACACACACACATATATATATATATATATATATATATATATATATATATATATATATATATATATATTACAGATATGTTAAATATAACAATTTTCTTTAAAAAAATTTAAGTACCTCCTGACAAAAATTTATCATTACAAGCCAATTGGAAAATAATTCATACAAATACATTACATATATATAAAAAAAAAAACTAAATAAATTCCCACCAAAATATATAACAACACAGAAAAATATATTTAAATGTAGTTCAACTTCATTTTAGGAATAGGCAAAATATACACAGGTTCATTAATTCCAAGCAACTTAGTAGAATTGAATTAAGTAGCCATAATCAATTCCTTTTCTAATTTCGCTCTCTCTGTCTCTCCAGGGACCAGTTCTCTCATTACAGTCAGTCTTGTTTAAAAAAAAGTTTCTTAAAGTTAACACATGTACACATGTGTTTAAAAAACACCATTATTCAAGTTCTGACTTTTGTTGTCCAAACAGTGATCATATATTCTAGTTCTAAATCTGTGATGTTCATCATATTGATCACTGCTGCAATAACCTTAGCTGTTGTGGTTGTATCCTGAAAAGGATATAACTGCCATCCAGAATGGAAAATGTCAGTGCACCTTCCATGCACTCAGACAATTAGGCTGTTCAAAATGAGCTGCCTAAAAGACAGGTTTGATTGCAAAGCCATTCAGAGCATTTTTGCCACCAAACAAAGTGCTCATCTGCTTGTTTTGGAAGATTAATGGTTAGTTTGTGCTGTTTCATTGCTTCGCAGGTAAGTTCCCTTTGGAGAAAACCTTCCACATCGTCACATTTATTAATTATACTTTCATGGGTAGAAATCTGTATTGTTGTCTACATATGTCATTTGGCAGAGGTTTTACACTGGATGCCCTCCTAATGTAACCCTCCCCATTTATCCAGGCTTGGGACCTGCACGAAGAAATACACTGGCCTGTGCATTTCCATTGGACTATGATGTTTGCAGATGACATTGTGATCTGTAGTGAGAGTAGGGACCAGGTTGAGGAGACCCTGGAGAGGTGGAGATATGCTCTAGAGGAGAGGAATGAAGGTCAGCAAGACTAAGACAGAATATACGTGTGTGAATGAGAGGGAGGATAGAGGAATAGTAAGGATGCAGGGAGTAGAGATGGCAAAGGTGGATGAGTTTAAGTACTTGGGGTCAGCAGTTCAGAGTTATGGTGAATGTGGAAAAGAGGTGAAGAAGAGTGTACAGGCAGGATGGAATGAGTGGGGTGAGTGTCAGGAGTGATTTGTGACAGACGGGTACCAGTAAGAGTGAAAGGGAAGGTCTACAAAAGGGTAGTGAGATCAGCCATCTTATATGGGTTGGAGATGGTGGCACTGACAAAAAGGCAAGAGTCAGAGCTGGACATGGGAGAGTTAAAGATGTTAAGATTTGCACTGGGTGTGACGAGGACAGGATTAGGAATCAGTATATTAAAGGGTCAGCTCAGGTTGGACGGTTTGGAGACAAACCCAATGAGGCGAGATTGCGTTGGTTTGGACAAGTGCTGAGGAGGGATGCTGGGTATATTGGGAAAAGGATGCTAAGGATGGAGCTGCCAGGTAAGAGGAAAATAGGATGGCCTATGATTAGGTTTATGGATGTGGTGAGAGAGGACATGCAGGTGGTTGGTGTGACAGAGCAAGATGCAGAAGACAGGAAGAAATGGAAACAGATGATCCGCTTTGGTGACCCCTAACGGGAATAGCTGAAAGAGAGAAGAAAAAGATACTTTCCTGGGTAGGAAAGTTATTTTTCTTCTAGTAGACTGAGTTTTAAAGGACTATCACAAGACTTAACTGTACTTTTAAACAGGAACACACTTTTTCCAGTCAGTTTAAAAGTTGTTAAAAACAATTTAAAACTAATTTTTTCTGAAAAAAATGTTTTTACTTTCTGGGGCTGGCAACGTGTATTAAAATGCTTTTTACTGTGTTTTTATTGGGAAAAGTAACTTTTTAGAAATTTAAAATTGTAGGACTTGTGGTACTTGTTTGCCCTGGAAAGAGGGACAGTTTTTGGCTTGACCATGGAACAATTTGCCTGTACCATGGTCTGTCCTTCTTTCATTCAAAAAAAAGAAAATGTTAAGCAAACAGACTTTTGCCATTACAGCAGGCTAGCAGTTTGACTCAGCCACATGTGGATGACTCTACTATGGCCAAAGCTGGTTCTCAGACCACTCATTTTTTACCCCAGATCCCTCAGCTGTAGAACCTACAGGCACTATGGAACATGGGTTAGCAACATCCTCAGTGGTTGTTAGGACCCTCCCATTCCCCTTGCCCTCAGTGGGCATGGCATGGTCCCTCTTGGCAGTACTGGGATGGGGAACAGGGAAGTCCTCTCTATTTAGCTCCCATCTCTGGGGAAGCTGCTGCTACCATTAACAACCATGTTGGCCTCATTTTTGCCTGTCAAAAAAGAAACAGAAAACTAAGCATGTATTTGCTCCTGCTCACATTTCTCTGGACTTGACTACTTTATTAGATCTTGCTCCAGGTCTAATTTAGGCTACTAATCCTTTTTATACAGTGTTTTTTTTAATAGGGATGCCTCTTTTCCTGAAGAGAATCAATATGCTGAATCTGAACAGGAAAATAAAGGGGATGATACAGGGTTTTCTCCTCAGATTTCTGATTTATATTCAGAGGAGAGCATGGTATCAGATTTGCCCTGTGAGGATTTCTCTTTCTCTGACACTGTTTCCAGAATGTGTCAGTGTTTTTAGTGGGAGAAAACTGAAGTTTATCAGTCCATCATAAAATACTACGAGCTATTACAAATATAATTTCCAGAGCATTCCCTTATCCATCCTGTGTTGTCATCATTTCAAGATGTGTGTGTCTGCCTGCAATTTTCATGATCAAGTCAGCCTGCTTCCTCTAAAAAATCAGATACATTGTATAAAGTTCCTGACTCTTTTAAGTTTTTATACACTCATCCCAAACCTGACCCAGCAGCTGTAGCTTTATTTAATCATACTGATGCTAAACATTTTGTTAATTCCAATCCTTCACATTCTGACAATTATGGTACAATTGATAGATATGGGGAAATTAATGCATGTGTCTAAAACTTCTGACTTTCAGAATTTTTAATTACCAGGGTCATGTGTTAAAGCTTATTCTGACTAATTTTGAAAGATGACAAATGCTTTGCCTGCTATTTCTTCTTTTGAGAAAACATCTCCTTTAAATGGCTTAGTTTCTTCCATTACACAGGTCACAACATATTGTTTAAAGTGTGTATGGCTGTGTTAAAACTTCTTCCAGGGCTATGGCCACTGGCCCTGTTTTGAGGAGGTTTGCCTGGATGTGTTATCTGAACTTCCCAGAAGATGTGAAAAAATAAGATAAAATGTGATGAGAGGGATAAACTGGGTAAGGGAATCTTTAAGAATTTCAGCCCTCCTTTTCCAATTTTTCCAGTGGATTATCTACCCTTCATCCACTTTTGGCCAGAAAGAAAATAAGTAGTCTCAACAAAATGTTGGTAAATGGATGTTTAAGAAGTAATGGCAAGTGGATCCAAAAACAAAGCATGGACCCCCCCAAGTCAAAGGATAGACTAACAAGTCAGAGTGAATATTTTAAAGAACATGATCTCTTGGGGAACAGAGAGTTTCAAGCAAATATCTGAAGATCATTAATAAAGGTTACAGATGGCACTGAGTGGAAGTTCCTTCCTTTCAGGGAGTAATTCCTCATCCACCAGACCAGACTATACACCTCTTTTTCCAGCTATCCTAAAACATATGCTGTCTGATGGATTAATGGAGCCAGTTCTACCTTCCCAGTTTGGGAAAGCTTTTACTCAATACTTTTTTGGAGAAAAACAAAGAAGAAAATGCTTGGAGAGCAGTTCTGGATCTTTTTTCCTAAACCAATTTGTGATGGTGCCAGAGTTCAAAATGCTGTCACTTCATAACCTGTTACATCTTCTTCTTTATTTAAGTTTTCTTGTAACACTTGATTTCAAAGATGCAGGTAATTACATTTCTGTTCATCCAGACTTCAGGCATTTCCTAAGATCTTGTGTGTCTGGATCACATTGTCAGTTGTCTACCATACCCTTTGGATTATCCCCTGTACCAATAGTGTTGACAAAGTGTCTGGCTGCAGTTATAGTTCTAACAGTCTACAAGGTACTGATATTTTTTCCATATTTAGATGACTTGCTTATCTTTGTAGACTCTCTTTCAAAATATCAGGACTCTTTCTCCTAGGTGAGAAATCTTTTACGCAAGCTGGGATTCCAAGAGAATGTTCAAATGTGTTTTTTTTTTTGGACTCCATCACACAGGGCTGCATTCCTGTGGTATCTGCTAGAAATCTCACTTCAAGGAGCTTTTCTTTCACAGGAAAAATAGACCTATATCTAGATATATTTCTATGGCTATCCACCCAGTCTTTGTCTCTGAAAGGGAATACCGCATAATTCTGGGATTCATGGCATCTATGGTTCTCAAGGTACCCCTGGCAAGACTCTACTTGAAAAAGATACAATGGTATCTGAAACTTCTTTGGTCCCAGCACCAGCACTCATTATAGTTTCAAATCTCAGTTCTGGGATTTGTCAGAAGAGGACTCAATTGCTTGAGACAGCAAATATCCCTAACTGCAGGTCTCCCCTTCTCCCCACCCTCACTCCACAGCAGTCAGTCTATACAGATGCTTTAGACTGTGCTTGAGGAGTAATATCAGGAGGGATACAAGTGCAAGGTGTTAGGGACACCAAGGACAGATGCAAACATATGAAAATAAAAAAGATGCTTGTTCCAATCAAGGAACTCAATACTCAATCATCTTTGGTCCACTGGACCCTTTTCAAGTTGTTGCAAACAATACCACAGTCATGTGGTATGTTAACAAGCAAGGGAAAATCAGGTCTTACCTCTTTGCAGACTAGCCATGTTAGCTTGGGATATAACTTTACAGCATAATTTCACTGTACAGGCATCCTGCATCCTATCAGAAACACATTTTTTGGCAGGCTGAGCAAGACAAAGGCAGACCCTCTTGAACGGAAACTAAATTAAGGATTCTTTCAAAACTAGATCCATCTGTGGGGAGTTCCTCACACAGACAGTCCTTTATGCCTCCTATGAATAATCAGCTGGCAAAATTCTGCTCCAGAACTCCATGCAAGAAAGCCTGGAAGACAGATGCCTTTTCTTTTTGTCAGGCAAGAATGTTTCTGTATGCTTTTTCACCCTTTCCATTGATATCCAGGAGACTTCTGAAGATTCAGAAAGAAACCACCAAGGTCTTTGTGGTGACTCCCTTCTTGCCCAGGCAACAGTGTTTTATTTATTTCTTTTTTAAATGGAGGTTGTTGTTAAGTTACCCTCTGACACCCAAGCCCTCCAGCAAGTACTCTTCCTGGTAAACTCTTGGTGTGCTAAGATGGGCTCAAACTAAATGCTAACATGTGCAGTATTGTCACTTTTGGCAGACAGTCCCTCTTTATATTATATTATATAGACAACATTTCACTAAAAAGGAAAATATTTACAGGGACCTATTAACCTGGGTTTATAATTCCTTCTCGTTAGACCATCATGTCACAATTGTTGTCAGAAAATGATTTATTTAGGAGATCTAATTGCCAAAGGAATATCTTCAATGTCTAAAGAGGTAATCACTCCCTTCTATCCAGCATTGATCGTGCCAGATATCGAGTATTGTTGTCCTCCTTCTTTGGTATGTATCTCAATAAATATATAAGACAATTAGAAAGACCCCCAAAAGTTCCTAACCAAAAAAGACCACAGGCATAAAGTCCTAGAGCTATCAAGCGATGCTGGAAGTTCTGTCCCCTTATTCAGTGTCTTACAGACTTTTGAAGGGAGATCTCTGTTTTGCTTACCACAACATAAGATAAAATTGTCTTTAACCACCTGAATCAGCACAACATCAACTCCTCCACCAGTATTAGAAACTAGGACCTAAATCTTTACCAATATATAAATAAAACACAGTGGAGGGCAAGGTTATAACTCAGAGCCTCCCAAACCTCTGGAATAAAATCCTGTTGCATGTTAGGCAGTATAACTCACAATCTTCCTTTAAACATAGCATAGATGATTGGATGGGTACTCATAAATTTACTCTGGGATTGACTGTTGTGGTCTTCCTGACAAAAGCAGGTGTGGCCTGAGAGAGGATATTGTAGAGAGCAAATGGTCATAACCCTAAATGACTTTAGAACGTTTATGAATTTATAAGCACATGCAGTATCTATGATGTACTATGTTGAGTTGCAAGAGAGAACATCTCTTTGTACAGCAACATCTGACATCTTGTTATCTGACTACACCACTCCATCTACCAACAGGTATATATGTTAAGGGGAAAAAGGGGTATCCCTATCCCTCACATGTGGGATCCTGCATCCCCTACAGACTCACTATCTTAACTGCAAACATAACGGGTTTTTCATGGTAATGCCTGATACACATCTAGCTCCATACACTTTATAAC